>NC_084740.1:30144214-30151714 GCF_033978785.1 Entelurus aequoreus
ATATCACTGATCAATGTGACACCTGTGGATGTGAAATGAACACAAGATGTAAATATTAGTGACTAAATACTGTTGGGACTGAACCATATACAGTGATTCATTATTATAATTGGGTTATGTATGTTCTATTAATGTTTTCATGTCTTTAAACACTAAAATATTTTCTTCAAATGGTGCTGTCTTTGTTAATTTTAGCATGTTAAATTGGTGAAAAACCAGGAGCTTCGGGGGAGTTGCCCCCCTTGTCCCCCCCTGGACCTGGCTGGGGGCCTTCGTCCCCCAGACCCCCGGAAATTGTTTCAGTCTTTTTCATTGTGGTCAAATCACATGCCTGGTATATATATATATATATATATATATATATATATATATATATATATATATATATATATATATATATATATATATATATATATATATATATATATATATATATGTATATATGTATGTATGTATATATACATATATATATATATATATATATATGTATATATATGTATGTATATATACATATATATATATATATATATATGTATATATATATGTATGTATATATATATACATATATATATATATATATATATATATATATATATATATATATATATGTATATATATGTATGTATTTATATACATATATATATATATATATATATGGAAAATGAAAAACAAATACATTTTATACATACATAATATAATTCAATATAATACATAATTGTATATACAGTACGTTGCAAATTTTTTGAACCATTCATAGTATATTTGATTATAAAACCTGAAGAAATAACTTTTTTTTTATCACTTTATTGCCACAAATCTGATGAAAAAAGAATCGAAACAACAATCAACAGTAGCAAGTATGTTACTTTTCCTCACTATTTGCATTTAATTTGCATATTTATAAATATATGACGATCCAGGCCGGTTTTGTGTTTGCGCGTACATGCCTATGGGCGTACTGCGTATGTACATGCATGTGCGTGCGTGTGTGATTGCAGGACAATCTGTGAGTTTGCTTTCAGATGTCTGTTGTCTCCTGGGAGACCTTTTTATAGTGTAACAGGAACCAGTTCTCCCTTGTGTCCTCTACTCATCTGCACCAATGACACAGTTTTCTTCCGAGTTTAATTATTTTATTTTCTCCCGAGTTTGTAATTTTTTCTCATGCAAAGTCATCAACTGTCTCAAGGGACCATTGTGATGCTGAAGTTGTAAGTCAAGTAATTAACTGCCATGTGGCATACATTTTGTAGTATTAAGGCCAAGTTGAGAATAGAAAAAGTAGTAAAAAGTGTTGAAAACATTGACTATTCTATTTTTTGTGAACCTTCCACTGAAGTATAACTTTCAACATTCTCAACTCGTCTTAATGCCATACGTTATGGTGGTATTATTTCAACTGTATTCTCTTAATAGGCAAGGCAAGTTTGCACTAAACCAAAATATGAACGCTCCCATTTTTCATGAGTTGAACTCAAAGATCTACAACTTTTACTATATACACAAAAGACCTATTTCTCTCAAATATTTTTCACAAATCTGTCTAAATCTGTGTTAGCGAGCATTTCTTATATGCCAAGGTTATCCATCCCACCCCACACGTGTGGCATATCAAGATGCTGATTAAACAGTATTATTATTGTACAGGTGTGCCTGAGGCTGCCCACAATAATAGCCAACTTTGAAATATGCGGTTTTATCACAGTTTTGAGGGAGCGTGCAGTTAGCATGTTGACTGCAGGAATGTCCACCAGAGCTGTTTCCCGTGAATTGAATGTTCACCTCTCTACCATAAGCCGTCTTCAAAGGTGTTTCAGAGAATTTGGCAGTACATCCAACCGGCCTTACAACCGCAGACCATGTGTAACCACACTAGCCCAGGAACTCAATATCCAGCTGGTGCACCTCCATGATCATCTGAGACCAGCCACCCGGACAACTGCTGCAACAATTGGTTTGCATAACCAAATAATTTCTGCACAAACTGTGCAGGGAAGCTCATCTGCATGCTCGTCGTCCTCGTCGAGGTCTCGACCTGACTGCAGTTTGTCTTCGTAACCGACTTAAGTGGGCAAATGCTCACATTAGATGGCGTCTGGCACGTTAGAGAGGTGTTCTGTTCATGGATGAATCCCGGTTACACTGTTCAGGGCAGATGGCAGACAGTGTGTGTGGCGTCGTGTGGGAGAGCGGTTTGATGATGTCAACGTCGTGAATTGAGTGGCCCATGATGGGTGTGGGGTTATGGTATGGGCAGGTGTACGTTATGGACAATGAACACAAGTGCATTTTTTATGGAGATACCGTGACAAGATCCATTGTTGTGCCATTCACCCGAGACCATCACCTCATGTTACAACATGACAATGCACAGCCCCAAGTTGGAAGGATCTGTACACAATTCCTTGAATCTGAAAACATCCCAGTTCTTGCATGGCTAGTATACTAACCGCACATGTCACCCATTGAGCATGTTTGGGATGCTGTGGATCAGCGTATACGACAGCATGTTCCAGTTCCTGCTAATATCCAGCAACTTCGCACAGCCATTGAGGTGTGGACCAACATTCCACAGGCCACAAACAACAACAAATAGTGGTCACACCAGATACTGACTGCTTTTCAGACCGCCCGACACCCCCAATAAAGCAAAACTTCACATTTCAGAATGGCATTTTATTGTGGGCAGCCTAAGGCACACCTGTACAATAATCATGCTGTTTAATCATTATCTTGTTATGCCACTTCTGTGAGCTGGGATGGATTATCTTGACAAAGAAGTGCTCACTAACACAGATTTAGACAGATTTGTGAAAAATATTTGAGAGGAATAGGTATTTTGCGTGTATAATAAACGTTTTACATCTTTGAGTTGAACTCATGAAAAATGGGAGCAAAAACAAAAGTGTTGCGTTTATATTTTTGTTCAGTATATTTATAGAGCATAATTTGTACACAAGGCCATTCAACGTGTTTTTACAAAAAAATACAAGAAGCCAACAATAAAATCATCCTCAAATAAATATAGTTCAAATCACAAAATAAAATGATAATAAAAACAACCATAATTTAAATTAAGTGTTTTTCTTGTAACGTTATGACTTTATTCTTGTAATTTTGTTACTTTATACTGATATCAGGATTTTGATCCCTGGTGGGGGGTATCGGTGTGTGCTTATGCCTTCCATGGCATAAGCTAGGTTCCATTCCAGGGTTGTGTCAGAAAAGACATCCGGTGTAAAAAAAAAAAAAAAAGCCAAAACTTAAATGTATACAAATGACTGGCTGTGGCCACCCCTACTAGTCATATTAATATATATTTATACTTGGAAAATTACAACTTTATTCCCACAGTAATTCAGCAATATCCATCCATCCATGTTCAATATTTACTTAGATTTACCTATATTACAAGAAAAAATACATGTTTTGCAGGGATTTAAATAATTTTGCATTTAGGACTTTACGCTTTGTTACTATATGACTTTATTTTTGGCATATTTTTCGGTAAAATACAATTTTATTTTCCTAACGAGATGAGGCAATTCCTGAAGGAATTGCGTGTGAATGCTCCAATGCTGAAGTTGAACTGAAATCCTGTCATTTTTTTATAATTGTTGAAGTAGAGCTTTGAAGAATGTCACATTGATTTCAATGGGAATTTCCAAAAAAATTGGGAATTTCAGAAAAAGCTAGAATTTTTTTTTTCATGGTAAAAAACTTGAATGGTCTGAATGAATTGAAATGGTTGGTGTTGGAATTTTTCATATCGGTCGAGAAATGTTGACGTAGTAACATGTGGAATTGAGAAATGGTATTATGGAATTTCGGGAAAACCGGGAATTTTTACAGTTAAAAAAAACAACTTAGTAGTTTGTCCTGATTAAGAGGAATGTTTTGACGGTGGAACGGTTGAAATGCGTTGAGAAATGTGGAAGGAGTATTCACCAGAAAAAAGGGTGGAAATAGGGCTTTGGAAAACCAGGAATTCTGGAAAATCCTGGAAACGTTTTGAATTAGGAAAAAAGGCAGTTTAAATTTTCAGGATGGTGTAATGTGTTGAGGGTGGAATGGTTTGAATCGGTTTAAAAATGTAGAGATGGTGGATGTTTAAAAAATGGCCAATTCATTTTGAATGGGAAAAATGTTCCGTAAAACCTGGAATTCTGGGAAATCTGGGAATTTTTAGAATTAGTCAAGGATAGCCTGCAATTCCTGACTAGGCTGAAGAGTTTGAAGTTCGAACGGTTTGAATCGGGTGAATAATGTGGAAGGTAAAGCGCGCCAAAATCTTGAGAAGAAGAACAAGAAGTTGAAGAAGTTTAATAAATAAACAAATTTTGGTGTAGAAAACCATGTGTGAATGATTTGGAGCATTCACAGAATTACAACTTTTTCTTGTACAACATAAAATGTTATTTTATTTTTAATTGTAATATATATTATTATTAATATTATCATTCATAAAATGTCCCCATTCTGACAAGTTGTCTACTTTCAACATATAACAATTATATTTGGGTTATGACTTAAAATTTGAACTTTTTTTTTGACATTTTTGCGACTTGTTTCTTAACTTTTTGTTTTAATATTTTATTCTCCAATTAATACCACTTTCATCACAAAACAGCTTGATGTTTTGTGTTGTAGTATTTTGAGAAACCAAGAGCTTAAATATCAAAAGGTGATGGCTACTGCCATTTGTTACCCAAGTGATGTTAAGACTATGGCAGGAAATGATGTGAATGGTGACCTGCAGAGGTAATAACATTGTATGAAGACAGTCTCTGGAGGGCCTAGCTGACAATGGATCAAAATGAGAGCGCAGACAATGGAACACAGGTTACAGCGTCAACCAACCAGATGGTAGTGTGAGAAAACAAAACAGTGTGGTTTGATTATTTGGACCTTTGAGCTGCTAAAGCCAAGGCTGCAGCCCACCTGGATGTTGGTAGGTGGGAGGCTTGAGTCCTAACTCACAAGGCTCTTATCTCATTTCGACATTGTTTGCACTGACAGCCTCCTCCAGATGTTTCCTGCGGGGCTTCTGCTGATTCTTAGCAGGGACAAGGGCCCGCACGCTGGCCCCCGTGTTGGTGTTAGCCCTTCGGGTCTCATCCATTGTGTTTACCTATGGCCGCATGCTGATAGCAACTTGGCAATCAGGCTAAATCATATTCCAAATGTTGTCATCTGCTCATGGGAGAGGCTTATTGTTATTTTGCTTATTTTTATCCATGGGCACGTGCAGTTTGGTTGTCAAAAAAGGGAGTACTTTTTGTCATACAAAGGATGTTGTGTAATTGTGCTCTTTGTGTTTCCTGAGTTTGAGCTAAAACGGTCAATCAAACGTGATCATCAGCCAAGTGTTGTGAAGTCGTTCAGGCCTCACTGACCCCATTCACTTTTGTTCAAGTAGAACAACAATATGTACTAAAAAAGGTACCTCCAAATCTAAACAACGCGACACACCACAATGATTTTTGGTGAAGCTAAACCTTGAAAGTAAGCAATTCAAAGACGTGAGAAATTTTGCAAATCTGGGTGATTTAGTAAACGTCAACTGATTTTCTCCACATCCTTGGAAAAAAAAAACATGGTTTGAAGTCAAGTATAACGAGTCATTTTCTACCCACTGTATATATTTTATACACACATGTTTAATACATACATTTTTAACTGATGTTTATCATTGGGCACTGGACTACAGGACAATATGTTAGTCATGTGTAAACATTGGGACACCAGTGAAAAAGCTTTATAAGACATACAGTCTTGGTCAAAAGTTTACATACACTTGTGAAGGACATAATGTCATGGCTGTCTTGAGTTTCCAATCATTTCTACAACTCTTTTTTTTTTTTGATAGTGATTGAAGCAGATACTTGATTGTCACAATTAACATTCATGAAGTTTGGTTCTTTTACGAATTTATTATGGGTCTACTGAAAATGTGACCAAATCTACTGGGTCAAAAGTATACATACAGCAACATACATTATCAATTTTGGTGATGTAGAAAAGTTACAATCAAATCAAATTAACTTAATTGCCTCATAACTTCCTGTGAGTGATTATGATTGACAACACCTGTTGACTTATCTGAGCCCATTTAAATAGGGCTCATGTGATGCAGCCATTAGACTCTGTTACAAACGCGACAATGGGAAAGTCAAAGGAACGCAGCACACATCTGAAAAAACGAATCATTGAGTTGAACAAGTCAGGAAAGTCACTTGGAGTCATTTCAAAGCAGCTTAAGGTCCCAAGAGCAACTGTGCAGACAATTGTTCGTACGCATAATGTGCATGGCACAGTTTTGTCACTGCCACGATCAGGAAGAAAACGCAAGCTATCAACCTGCTGCTGAGAGAAAATTGGTCAGTATGATCAAGAGTCAACCGAGAACCACCAAAAAGCAGGTCTGCAATGAATTGGAAGAATGATGATGGAACACAGGTGTCATAGAGTCCACAGTCAAGCATGTTTTGCATCGCCATGGACTGAGAGGCTACCATGCAAGAAGGAGGCCCTTGCTCCAGAAGCGACACCTTAAGGCTTGTCTAAAGTTTGCTGCTGATCACATGGACAAAGATAAGACTTTCTGGAGGAAAGTTCTGTGGTCAAATGAAACAAAAATTGAGCTGTTTGGCCACAATACCCAGCAATATGTTTGGAGGAGAAAAGGTGAGGCTTTTAATCCGAGGAACACCATGCCTACCGTCAAGCATTGGGGTGGTAGCATTATGCTCTGGGCCTGATTTGCTGCCAATGGAACTGGTTCTTTACAGTTAAGTTAAAGTTAAAGTACCAATGATTGTCACACACACACTAGGTGTGGTGAAATTTGTCCTCTGCATTTGACCCATCCCCTTGTTCACCCCCTGGGAGGTGAGGGGAACAGTGGGCAGCAGCAGTGCCGCGCCCGGGAATCATTTTTGATGATTTAACCCCCAATTCCAACCCTTGATGCTGAGTGCCAAGCAGGGAGGTAATGGGTCCCATTTTTATAGTCTTTGGTATGACTCAGCCGGGGTTTGAACTCACGACCTACCGATCTCAGGGCGGACACTATAACCCCTAGGCCACTGAGTTACAGAGAGTAAATGCGACAATGAAAAAGGAGGATTACCTCCAAATTCTTCAGGACAACCTAAAATCATCAGCCCGGAGGTTGGGCCTTGGGCGCAGTTGGGTGTTCCAACAAGACAATGACCCCAAACACACGTCAAAAGTGGTAAAGGAATGGCTAAATCAGGCTAGAATTAAGGTTTTAGAATGTCCTGACTTAAACCCCATGCTGAAGAAACAAGTCCATGTCAGAAAACCAACAAATTTAGCTTAACTGCACCAAATTTGTCAAAACTAGTGGTCAAAAATTCAACCAGAAGCCTGCCAGAAGCTTGTAGATGGCTACCAAAAGTGCCTTATTGCAGTGAAACTTGCCAAGGGACATGTAACCAAATATTAACATTGCTGTATGTATACTTTTGACCCAGC
>NC_084740.1:30156714-30179214 GCF_033978785.1 Entelurus aequoreus
TTAGAAATTAAAATTAAAATTTAAATACTGTAAACTGTAAATTATACTGTACGATAGATATTTTTGTATGTCTTACCGTGATATTTATCATTATTTTGCGCAGCACTAAGTGGTAATTGCTAAGTTTTTTCAGACATGCTTAACAAGGTTTCGTTGAAGTACATCACGTATTTTACACTTTCCAAATCCCCAAAAAGGAATGGAAGAAGCTGAGCTTATTTAATGCTACCCCTTCTCCATGTCTAAGCAAATACTTCCTTCACTTGTCTTTTAAATGTTCGATAAAAGATGAATCAGTATTGAAATTAAAGATAACACTTGTGCATCTTTAGACATAGCATGCCTTACATTAAATGCTTTCTGTGTGGTAATGATTCATTTTAAACCGTTAGCCACGTTGCTTTGTCGTCACGTAGGTCATGTTTGAATCAATTTCTGTAGAAAAACCAACAAAGTTCACTCATGAAAAAACAAAATGCATAAAAAATCCCCAAATGTTGTCTAGACAGTCAAAAAGGGTTGCTATGTCATATATCAAGTTATCCCTTTTACTGCTGCCAATAACATGCACTGACTTTCAAGCAATGGGATGTACTTACTATGCACCTGTGTTATAAGGATCTAAACATATTCATTCACTGCCAAGATGTTCGATCTTTTCCAGACCATTTGGCACGAAACTTGGCGGCACGCCTTGCGGATGTTTTTTTTGTTTTTTTTAATTCAGCTTATCAGTCCTTTTTTCCCTCTAACCCTCCCGTAAATGTTACTTCCACAAGGTGCATTGGATCAGTATTTTTTTTATTTTTGGGGAATAAAAGAGGAAATCCGTCAGATCTGCAGTGATGCGCCGTATAACACTGGGCTAATAAATTGTACATGTCTCACAGTAACAGGAAGTACAGGTCTAATAGAGTGTATCCTCGAGGCTTCCTGTTGGGTTAATCCATAGCGTAAGGCTATTTTTTGGCCTAACACCTAGTATTTTTGGATGATAATATTATGGCCAAAAGGACAAATGTATTTATTTAACCAGATTTTTAAACAGATTTTTATATATCTTAATTTCACGTTATAAACACATTTTAGACAAGTATGTGCATGTACTTTTTATGTGGAACTAGAAAGGAGTAGAAGCGCTATACATTTTTATTTTAGCATGATATGAGCATATGATATGTTGATATTTGATGTGACACAACATGGCATGGAAATGTTGTATCATATCATATGTATCATAAATTATAAAATTTTGTATGATATAGTGACACCACGTGGGATGGAATTATGTTATGTGACATGAAATGAAATGATTATATGGTACGACACACATGGTACACACATATACAGTAATTAAATTATATTCTATGGACTAGGGTTGTACGTTATACCGGTATTAGTATGGTACCGCGATACTAATGAATCATACTCGATACTATACCGCCTCTAAAAAGTACTATTCTGCAGTGTTGTAGCTACTTCTAAATCACTAATCCTCGCCTCCATGGCGACAAATAAAGTAAGTTTCTTACGAGTATCATCCCTGCAGGACGAGGAATAGCTAAACATGCTTCACTACACACCGTAGCTCACTGGCGTCAAAATGTAAATAAACGCCATTGGTGGATCTACACCTAACATCCACTGTAATGATACCAAGTACAGGAGCGTATCTAGTCGATACTACTATGATCATGTCGATATTTTTTGGCATCACAACATCTTTTTTTGTTTGTTTTTTATTTATATTATGTTTATAAAGTCAGGAAATACGTCCCTGGACACATAAAGACTTTGAATATGAACAATGTATGACCCTGTAACGACTTGGTATCGGATTAATACCCACATTTGTGGTATCATCCAAAACTAATGTAAAGCATCCAAACAACAGAAGAATAAGTGATTATTACATTTTAACAGAAGTGTAGATAGAACATGTTAAAACAAAAACTAAGCAGATATTAACAGTAAATTAAGAAGTAGATTAATAATAAATTTTTACAGTGTATCCCTCATAATGTTGACAAAATAATAGAATGATAAATGACGCAATATGTTACTGCATACATCGGCAGACTAATTAGGAATCTTTGTTTGTTTACTTGCTACTAAAAGACAAGTTGTCAAGAGTGTTCACTATTTTATTTAAGGACAAACTTGCAAAATCTTAATGTACCCTAAGATTTTTTGTTAAAATAAAGACAATAATAAAAAATGTTGTGGTCCCCTTTTATTTAGAAAAATATCGGAAAGTACTGAAAAGTATCGAAATGATTTTGGTACCGCTACTGGTACCAAAATATTGGTATCGGGACAACACTACTATGGACTAGGGGTTTGACATAGCATGGGATGATATAATATGGTGCATTATGCTATATGATAAAGTCTCAGGATATATATTGCTATATGGAGATATTCATATATTAGTATGAATAATTTTGTCTTGTCGCATTATATATCAAACAAAATCCTATGGCTTCGCACAACATAGCTGAGTCACGCAAGCCTGAAATGGTTCAATTTCCAAGTAAATTTTATTTATATAGCACCAATTCAGAGCAAAAGTTATTTCAAGGCACTTTAGACATGGACCAGGTATAGCACCACGCACCTTATACATCAAAGAGAATCAACTGAACACCAGATGAGAAAGCATTTGGTGACGGAGGCAAGAAAAAACTCCCGCAAAGAGAAGAAACCCAGAACAGAATCTGAGCTTTGTAGGATGACAGACTGATTCTGAGAAGAGGAACAAAGGGTAAACAAAGAGGAAAAAAATGGACAGATGTGTTTAGCGGCCAAAGGAGGGACAAGATAACAATTGGCACAACAATAGTCCTGTTCGAAGAGCGACAATTGTAACTGTCTTGATCTCCAAGGGTTTTCTGTGCATATGTTCTGCTTTACTCAAAAACATCACTACAATAACATTAGGACATTTTTAGGTACTTTAAAATAAGTGGGTTTAATTTATTCAAGCAGGCTTTAGAACTCATGGGTTCCCCTCCTTATAGCATTTTCCCTAGACAGCATGCTGTTGAAAGGACATGTTTTCAATTTAGCCTGTGGCATCCTTATCCCTCTCTGCTTTAGTTCCTACATATTGTCTACCTGTTTCCCCCACCTTTGTCTTGTGTGTCAGACAGCTGATTAATTCCCCAAAGGAGCGGAGAGGTGAATTGATAAATCATCTCAGTATTCATCCGCTGGTAAATAAAAAACATGGCACATATCTAGACCTTGACACACAGATGCTCGGCATTAATGCCTTGAGGCCCTCTGTGTATAGCATGATAATGTATTAACTGCTGCAACATGTAGTCCCCCTGGGAAAGGACATGTATTCTCCCTGCACTTGCACTGCACATGGGTCGAGTGGAACTACCATATATTTGGAAACTTGTTCGTCACGTGGTTAAGAGGTCCATAAAGACACCCAAACAGACAATGTTGTATCCCTTTGTGGATGGTAGTTGATGCTGGTTGTTGTTATTATGGGCCTGTTTTCCTCTTCATGTATTAAAATGACAGCAATTACTTTCTGCAAATATCGAAATTAAGTTTGCATTAGGAGCATGAAATCAACTCAAGGTTTTACACTGGAATCCCCGGAGTTGGACACAATTCCTTTGTTGACGCTGGTTGTTATTATTATTATTGTGGGCCTGCTTACCATTTCATATGTAACAATGACAGATGTTGCCATCCCCTAACATCTAAATGTAGTTAAACTAGGGCTGGGCAATATGGCCATTTATTAATATCTCAATATTTTTAGGCCATGTCACGATACACAATATATATCTCGATATTTTGCCTTAGCCTTGAATGAACACTTGATGCATATAATCACAGCAGTATGATGATTCTATGTGTCTACATTAAAACATTCTTGTTCATACTGCATTAATATATGCTCATTTTAAACTTTCATGCAGAGAGGGAAATCACAACTAAGTCAATTTAGCAAAACTGTATTTATTAAACAGTTATTAACCCCTGACTGGAAGGATAGACAGAAGACCAACAATAATATTAAACCATGTACATGTAACTACACGGTTAAAAATTCTCAGCCTGGTAAGGCTTAACTATGCTGTTGCTAACGACGCTAAGGCTAATTTAGCAACTTAGCAACCGGACCTCACAGAACTATGTACTCTCTCCTTTTTCTATTGTGGATCACAGATTTGTATTTTAAACCACCTCGGATACTATATCCTCTTGAAAATGAGAGTCGAGAACGCGAAATGGACATTCAGTGCCTTTTATCTCCACGACAATACATCAGCGAAACGCTTTAGCTACGAGCTAACGTGATAGCATCGTGCTTTAACTGCATATAGAAACAAAAAAAATAAACCCCTGACTGGAAGGATAGATAGAAAATCAACAATACTATTAAACCGTGGACATGTAAATACACGGTTAATGCTTTCCAGGCTGGCGAAGGTTAACAATGCTGTGCTAACGACGCCATTGAAGCCTACTTAGCAACCGGACCGCACAGAGCTATGCTAAAAACATTAGCTCTCCACCTACGCCAGCCAGCCCTCATTTGCTCATCAACACCTGTGCTCACCTGCGTTCCAGCGATCGGCGGAAGGACGAAGGACTTCACCCGATGCGTTTGGCGGCCCGGAGACGTAGGAAGTCAAGGTGAGGTCGCCGGCTAGCGCGTCTGCTCTCCAACAAAGTCCTCCTGGTTGTGTTGCTGTAGTCCGCTGCTAATACACCGATCCCACCTACAACTGTCTTCTTTGCAGCCTTCATTGTTCATTAAACAAATTGCAAAAGATGTCCAGAATACTGTGGAATTATGAAATGAAAACAGAGCTTTTTTTATAGGATTCTACGGGGTACCATAACTTCCGTTAAACTGACTACGTCACGCGCATACGTCATCATACCGCGACGTTTCAGCTGGATATTTCCAGGGAAATTTTAATTGTCACTTTATAAGTTAACCCGGCCGTATTGGCACGTGTTGCAATGTTAAGATTTCATCATTGATATATAAACTATCAGACTGCGTGGTCGGTAGTAGTGGGTTTCAGTAGGCCTTTAACTTTTGCTGTAAGGCAAATTTCCTTGCTATTCTCCCTTGTAATATGCATGATCTTGCCCTTACGCAATCATGATATTGCGCCAGTAAAGTGTTGTTTTGCACAAATGACACATGCAACCATGTGAGAACTTTGTGGGATTCTGTCACTTCATTGGAAACCCCATCAGAGTATTTACCAGCCGTGTCTGCTTTTTATTTTTACAACACCTTCTCTCGTTTAGTCTTTCTATGACTTTATTGTCATCAACACATTCAGGAGCGCTGTACATACCTTCCCCGCTTTCTCATGTACAGTGCAGGGTATAAGTCACACAAATGGGATCGTTAACTCACAGGCGTCTCTAGTTCCGTTTGCCATGTAGACCATTCAAGTGATAATTTTACATAAAAAGTAACTGATTTAAAAGAGACATATTTTAAGTGTCACATGTTTTGTTCTTTTAGTACAAATATTACTAAACGATTATTCCTCAACTATAACTGATTACAAAACAGATGAGTGTTTTCATGGTAAAGTATGGGATGTTCAATGTGTTGCAACAGGATGCTCATGAAGCTGAAATAGTACAATAGAAAGAAAAATGTGTGTCATTGTGATTAAAGTACATTGTGATCTATGTTCACAAGACACCCAGTAAAACATACATCAAATAAAGGATGTATGTAGGGCTGGGTGATATGGACGAAAAAGTATATCTCGATATATTTTTACTTAAACTTGATATTCGATATATATCTCGATATATTTTTCGGTGAAAGTATACATATAAAGATATTCATTTTTGAGCGATATTCAGGGAAATTGAAGTGAATGACAACTGTACTGTAAACAGTTAGTGTCACTTTAAAGTTAAAAGTTAAAGTACCCATGATTGTCACACACACACTAGGTGTGGCAAAATTATTCTCTGCATATGACCCATCACCCTTGATCACCCCCTGGGAGGTGAGGGGAGCAGTGAGCAGTAGCGGTGGCCGCACCCGGGAATCATTTTTGGTGATTTAACCCCCAATTCCAACCCTTGATGCTGAGGTAATGGGTCCCATTTTTATAGTCTTTGGTATGACTCGGCCGGGGTTTGAACTCACGACCTACCGATCTCAGGGCGGACACTCTAACCACTATTCCACTGAGCAGGTCCTTTAATTAACCCAGTTAGTAAAGATGGGTATTAGCAGCACAGAAAAGAAACTGTTTAAGTAGTACAGATTGACATAACATAAATAAAATAGAAAAATATTATTTCCACATAAAATAAGTAACATAGTTGTGCAAATAATACAAAATGTATTAAACTCAGATAAAAAAATTAATTTGCAGGCAGACACTTTGTCATTTCCCTTCCTGGTTCGATGACCCGCCCTATCTTGCCTCTGATTGGCCTGTCCCTAACCAATCGTGAGTCATCATAGTAAACAACCAACCAATCATGGATGTTATACGTGCAAGCACGTCTTGGAAGGAGGAAGGGGAGGGGTTTAGTAGCCCATGGACGGGAAGCGGGGAGAACAAGGAACACAACAAATAAGTGGCGTTTGGTAATTTTAACGTGAAATAAATTATATCGATATTACGATATTTTCTTAATTCATATCTTGTTTAAAAATATATCGATATATCTTACAAACTCGATATATATCGCCCAGCCCTAGATGCATGCGTTAAAACATTTTAAATTCAGTTTTACAAAAAGGAAATAATTACAAGCATACAGTACTGTACTTACAAAACATGCAATTATGCAACATTATGTCTTGTCAAAGCATCGTCCGTTGCTGGAAAATGTTGCGTGAATTGACTTGTGAGACACTGCCCTTTGCTGGATATATAGGCGCAGCACACTGTTCCTCCCAGCAGATAACGCCATCAGACCACTTTCTATTCAAATTACAATGAAAAACTTCAATATTTTAATTTAAAAGCAGGGAAATAAAAACCTGTCAATATGAAGGGGTGCGAATGCCGAACCACAAATGGACGGGGAATCGACTAATTTATAATTCTGACCCCCAATCAGCAGTCCCTCCAGGATTTCGTGGGTTTTTTTTTTGTGATTGCTGCTGCCTAAAATGCTTGAATTCACGGCAGCTTTTTCAGAAAGTTGCGCAAAAGTTGCAATGTTTTGTGGCTTACATTTTCCAATAATTTTCAATCAACTTGTGATTTAATGAAAGTGTTATCAATGTGTATGTGTTCCCTATAACCTTAACCACAAAATACACAGGATGTCAACAGAAATTGGAAAATAACTGTATTGATATTTTACTCGTTTTACACCAGACAGACTTAAAAGTAGACATTGAAAACACATACTTGGAGCTCATTGTCATATTACTGCACTGTTTTAATTCATTAAAACTAATAGTAGTAATAATTATAATAACCAAAATAATCACCACCAAAGGCTTCATCATTGTTTGCTGCCTACTCTTTCGTCCACAAGTTGCAGATATTCTGCATCTTTATTTTATGCTTGAAATGTGTTTGTCCATCTTAAACTTTAATCTGTGTTAGAACTGTTGAGTCCTCTATAGCAATAATTTTAGTTGGTAAATGAGAGACGATGAGCTTATCATCATTATCATCACACTTCAACATGTCTAACATGTAAAGGCTGCCTTTAGGCTAGGTCAGCATCGCAAATGAAAATCGGTAAATAAATATATAAATACATATAAACTAGGAAGTAAAAGTTTATATACAACATTACCCAGAAGATCTAACACCATATACAGGAAACGTAAGTAGGTCCAAGCTACGCGTCTACAAGGAAACACATATGGGTTTTCATTAGACAGTCGATGTACACGTTTGAGCACTGCTCAGAGACAAATTAGATTGGAAAAGATGTTGATTGGCCGTAATTTGCATGGAAATTACAGGCTTTGGGCAAAGTTGCTAGGCTGTGCATAATTTGTGGGGATTGGTTAAATTATTGCGACAATACAAAATCCTGCAGGTACTGAATAGGCTTTTATACTTACAACCTCATCAACAGAATACATTAGTAAGTAATTTGCTAATATAATACACTACTATATGCTTTAATATAGTATAGAATATTATATAAAAAGCCAAGCAGTCTAATCATACACAGCACTTTAATTGGCTGCAATGTTGATCAACACAAATGGCAGCAGAAGGGGATACTTTTTTAAATATTTTCGGAATAAAAAAAAGTTAGTCAGTTTAGCAATATTTACAGGACATCTTAGTTTAGTTATTCCACAACTGAGGCGTTTGTGAGCCCTGCTGCTAATTTGTTGTGTTTATCACGTCTGGGACAAGTTGCTATTAGTTGGCTGGTCAATGACCCTTAACACTCACTGCCTCCTCCAAATATCCTGCCTTTGCGAGTTATTTTATCGCCAGGATTGACGCCCACCACAAAGAGGTTCAGGGTGACGAAGTGTACAGAAACTAAAAGTGCTGACGACGCCAGCTAAAATGGCTTACACACACACACACACACACCTTTTAACGTTGAGTAGTGTTATGCAGCGTCGATTAAAAAATGGTGTAACCTTTACATGTGTGTGTAATTTTGTCATAAATGTAAAACACGCAATCATTTGAGAAATAAAAAAAAACTAAGTGGGAAAGCAAACGCTGCTCTCATTGACCACTTGTATTATATAGCAAGTATAGTGGCATTACTGCAGCAACACAACCAATGTTGTAATTGTGCTATGGAGCAAACTGCATTAATATCACTGATAAGTTCATTGTAACATTGTAACATAACATAACATTGTACATACAACTGTTGCACACAGGACACTTTTAAAAAAGTGGACTACACATCATCCACCTTAATGTGAACAGCCTCTCTGGAGCCAAACTCGACCAAATCAGAGAAATGTTCCTCAACACGAAGGTAAAAATCTTGTGTTTCTCTGAAACCAAATTTGATCAAAGTATTTCTGACTCAGAGATAGAAATACAAAACTTTTCGGTTATCAGAAAGGATAGGAATAAACACAGTGGGGGCGTTTGTATGTATATTCACCAGGATATTAAATACATAACTCGCACTGATCTTAACCACAATGACCTGGAATCTGTGTGGGCGGAAATCAAATTTAAAAACGCTATGCCGGTACTAATAGGGACTGTTTATAGACCCCCTAATCAGAGTGATTTCTATGGGGCTTTGGAAGAATGCTTGGCAGGGACAGACAACATGGAGAAAATTATAACTGGGGATCTGAACACAGATATTCAACGCAAAGATGCGCCTGTCTTCAGATCCTTCAGCAAGTTTTGTAATCTGCACGGTCTTTCCCAGCTAATAGCGCTACCCACAAGGGTGTGTGATTCCACCCAATCAACCATAGATCTCATTCTCACTTCAGACCGGCCTAAAATAAAAAATAGTGGGGTCATGATCTGTGGTCTTAGCGACCACTATCTAACCTTCTGCACCCGTAAAATAGCTAAACCTAAAGCCAATGGCCACATAACAGCCCAATCCAGATCCCTCAAAAAATACTCCAATGACAATTTCAATTCAAAATTAGATGAGTGGGACTGGTCCCCTGTGCTCGCGAGCAACCTGGTCGATGTTGCTTGGGATCGCTTCAAAACGGCGTTCCTAAAGATACTAAATGACATGGCTCCCGTGAAAACAGTCAGGATCAAAGCCCGCTCGGAACCATGGATGAATCCGGACCTATTAGCTGCCATAAAAGACAGAGACAGGAAATACTCTGAATACCAAAAATGTAAAACAGAAGTAGATAAATAACCCAATAATATCAACCTCAAATTACTCCTTTCAACTCTCAAAAAGTAATGCAATAAATTAAGAAATAAGTCAACCAACCTGACTAAATCCTTAAAAAAAAATTACATTAACGACAAAATAGAGGAAAACACGAATAAGCCACGTGAGCTCTGGAAAATTCTCAACAACCAGCTTCCTGGTTGCAGCCAGAAACTTAAAACAAGACTCACCAACATCAGCATCAAGGAGGGTGACTCCCTCATTACAGACAAAATGGAGGTAGCTAGCAGACTTAACATCTTTTTCACCAGCATAGCCGCAACTCTTGTCAACAAGCTGTCCCACCACTCTGGTCGTTTTGGTGTAGAACACATTAAAGCCTTCTACAGAAAGCTAGGAGTATCCAACGATGATTTCAAATTAGAAATGGTCACAGCTGATGAGGTGTTTAAAAAATTGAGCGCGCTCCACCCTAACAAGGCCACCGGCCTTGATAATATTCCCTCCAGATTCCTCAGGGACTCTGCCTCCATCATTGCCCCGATCATCACGCACATAATAAACCTATCAATTACACAAGGCCAAGTACCAAAAGATTTTAAGAAAGCAAGAGTAACTCCCCTCTTTAAAAAAGGAAGCAAATTGGAACCTGGCAACTACCGACCTGTTTCTATTCTCAGCTCCATTTCGAAAGTAATGGAGAAAATAGTTTATGAACAGGTGGATAGTTACCTTGCCACTAATAAACTCATGTACAAATTCCAATCCGGCTTCAGAACTAACCACTCCACTGACACATGCCTTCTCTATCTGACCGACCACATCAAACATGAGGTGGACGCGGGCAAATACTGCGGCATGGTCATGCTGGACCTTCAGAAGGCCTCTGACACCGTTAACCACGCTATACTGTTGGATAAACTCAGAGCAATCGGATTTAACAAAACCTCTTGGAGCTGGATGCAATCTTACTTGGAGGGGAGGGAGCAGGTGGTAGAGGTGAACGGCACCGTGTCCCCCCCCCCCCCCCCCTTCTCGGTGAGCTGTGGAGTCCCCCAAGGCAGTATATTGGGACCTTTACTGTTCCTAATATACATAAACGACATGTCATCGGCATGCGACTGTGAACTGTTTTTGTTTGCGGATGACTCTGCCTTGCTGGTATCCGGCAAGGACAAGTCACAGGTGGAGAAAATCCTCAGTGCTGAGCTCTGTAGAACTTGCACCTGGCTCGCTGACAACAAGCTATCCATCCACTTGGGTAAAACAGAATCCATCCTGTTTGGGTCCCACATCAAACTTAAGAGAGTCAATGACTTCACCATAAAAGTAGGTGACAGTGTCATCACCAGGAAAGATGAGGTCACCTACCTAGGTTCCATTCTAGAGGCTAACCTTTCCTGTGATAAAATGGCAACCAAGGTAATCAAAAAGGTTAACCAACGAACGAGATTTCTCTACAGAATTTCCTCTCTGGTCAACAAAAGCACCTTGAGGATTCTGGCGGGAACTCTTGTTCAACCCTTTTTCTATTACGCATGCACCTCCTGGTACCCTAGCACCTCTAAAACCCTCAAATCTAAACTCCAAACATCTCAGAACAAGCTAGTCAGGTTACTTCTAGACCTCCACCCCAGATCCCACCTCACTCCTACCCACTTCTCTAAAGTGGGCTGGCTCAAGGTGGAGGACAGAGTTAAACAACTTGCACTGAGCCTAGTCTATAAAATCCGCTACACCTCCCTGATACCGAAGTACATGTCAAACTACTTCCTTAACGTAAATGACCGCCATAACCACAACACCAGGGGGTGCTCCACTAACCACGTTAAACCCAGATTCCGAACTAACAAAGGTTTTAACTCATTCTCTTTCTATGCCACATCAATGTGGAATGCGCTCCCAACAGGTATAAAAGAAAGGGCATCTCTATCCTCCTTCAAAACCGCAATAAAAGTTCACCTCCAGGCAGCTACAACCCTAAACTAACACCCTCCCCGGATTGCTAATAATCAAATGTAAACAATCAAATGCAGATACTTTTTCTTTTTCTTATGCCTTCTGATCTCTATCTCTCTCTCTCTCTCTCTCTCTCTCTCTCTCTCTCTCTCTCTCTCTCTCTATGTCCACTACTTGATGTCCATACCCCCCCTCCTCCACACCCCTGATTGTAAATAATGTAAATAATTCAATGTGATTATCTTGTGTGATGACTGTATTATGATGATAGTATATATGATAGTATATATCTGTATCATGAATCAATTTAAGTGGACCCCGACTTAAACAAGTTGAAAAACTTATTCGGGTGTTACCATTTAGTGGTCAATTGTACGGAATATGTACTTCACTGTGCAACCTACTAATAAAAGTCTCAATCAATCAATCAAAAAAATAAACAATATGACAATGGCAAATAACAAACAGCTGTGTAGCACAACCATCATGTTTTAAAGTGCATGCAGAGGTGGAGATACAAATGCATCTACTGCCATCTCGTAAAGTTAAACCAGGAGACTGCCTACAGCCGCAGCTGTTAGTGAGAATTTAGTTTGACATAATTACAGATACCGGCAGTTTGCAGTATAGTAGTAGATCACCTTATGAGCTTAATTGGTTCTGTGACGGCATTTGTATCTCAAGTCAACATCTGTCACTAATCTATATAATGTAAACACCACCATTTTAACATTTAACATGCCTTTTAAAAAATAAAAAAATAATTTTCGATAAGAAATATTGTATGACAAACAATACAATAGAATGTAGTAAAAAAAAGTAAAGCAGTTTTATGAAGTAATGTAATAATAATAGACAGTATTTACTTTGGATTTACCCTGAAGAGCGGATTTCTACAGTATCTCTTTGCAGCTGCTTCTCGTAATCAGTACCTTTTCAATATTTTCATAGATAAATGTCTGCTGTGCTTTGCGATGAGGTGGCGCCTTGTTCAGGGTGTACCCCACCCTCCACCCGGGTGCAGTTGGGATAGGCTTCAGTGACCCCGAGAGGGACAAGCAGTAAAAAATGGATGGATGGATGGAAATGTCTGCTGTTTAGATGTTATTTCAATATTATTGGCTGGCATTAGACTCATTCTGCTTCCTTCTCCTTTTTGATGTCTAATTTTTTAAGTCACTTTATATAATTTGCTTTTTCTCAGCACTGTGCTTCACATTTACTTTCTCCCTCCTGTGGTTGGAAAAACAAAGTTATGTCCATCCTTAGCCATAAGTTATTGCTAGCCAGTAAGACCAGATGTTTTGGGCGGATCTTACAGGGTTCACTGTGACATTTGCTACGCCAACTAATGGCGGGGAGGCTTGCAGCTCAAATCTTAACCATTAGCCGAAACACAGCTCTTGTCTCAAAATACTCTTAGGGCTCTCTTAAGTTGTGGTACCACTATAGCTGAATACAGGTATTGTTTGGAGTGTCTACGGCTGTGTTTTTCAACCACTGTGCCGTGAGATACAGTCTGGTGTGCCGTGGGAGATTATCTAATTTCACCTATTTGGGTTAAAAATATTTTTTGCAAACCAGTAATTATAGTCTGCAAATTATGTGTTGTTGTTGAGTGTCGGTGCTGTCTAGAGCTCGGCAGAGTAACCGTGTTATATTATTCCATGTCAGTAGGTGGCAGCTAATTGCTTTGTAGATGTCGGAAACAGCGGGAGGCAGCGTGCAGGTCAAAAGGTGTCTAATGCTTAAACCAAAAATAAACAAAAGGTGAGTGCCCCTAAGAAAAGGCATTGAAGCTTAGGGAAGGCTATGCAGAACGAAACTAAAACTGAGCTGGCTACAAAGTAAACAAAAACAGAATGCTGGAAAACAGCAAAGACTTACTGTGGAGCAAAGACGGCGTCCACAATGTACATCCGAACATGACATAACAATCAACAATGTCCCCACAAAGAAGGATAAAAACAACTGAAATATTCTTGATTGCTAAAACAAAGTAGATGCGGGAGATATCGCTCAAAGGAAGACATGAAACTGCTACAGGAAAATACCAAAAAAAGAGAAAAAGCCACCAAAATAGGAGCGCAAGTCAAGAACTAAAACACTACGCGCAGAAAACAGCAAAAAACTCAAAATAAGTCACGTCGTGATTTCACAGGTCGTGACAGTACACCTACTTTGAGACAAGAGTTATATTGATTCGTGGTTGGTTATGGTTTGAAGTCATATCCAACAATTGCGACAACAAATTTTTACTGTCAACTGAGTTTCGTTTTTTAAGGATTTCTGCTGGTGGTGTGCGTCCGGATTTTTTCAACGCAAAAAATGTGCCTTGGCTCAAAAAAGGTTGAAAAACACTGGTCTACGGTACTCTGCGTTTTAAAAATGATCGTTAAGAAGTCCTGAGCTCTCTGAAAAAGAACAATTTAGTCAAATAGCCCTGGTATAAACACTTTTGTTAATCCAATTTAGCTGGTATGCCGAAACATCAATATTTGTTTTTCCTCTAGTCAAGCTCGGGTGTCTTTTTTTATCGTTGAAAGTCATTCTGTTCTGCTTTATTTCAATGTGTTATCACACCTGACAGAGAAAGTCAGCCGTCCAATGACTCAGCATTTTGGGTTCGAACCCCTGACCACACTTTGGCCTCCATCGCTTTCTCTCTCTCTCTCTCTCTCTCGCACCAAGAGGGGGGGATGCTGAGAACGGTGGGGTGTAGCCTTTCCCAGCCAAAGCCCCAGAAGATTGCTGTGGAGCAAAGAGCCCACCTCGGCCCCCAGTGATGTGGGAAAAGCCTGGGAGGGCGTCTATGGGAGCGTGCTAAGGCTCCAAAGCTAGCGCTGCGTGCATTAGTCAGGCCAGCCCCGTCTTGTAAACACGGCTTAGTCTTTTCTTTGCATGTTGTTTCACCTTGCCTTGCACCAAACATAAGATGAAGGCTGAATCATCATCAAGGTTGATTCGTGACAAAGTACTTTAACCTCTACTCTAAAAACTGTTGAGCTGGTAGGTGTCATGTGACACACCATGTCATTTCTGCTAAACTTGACTGTATCGTGTCCATCTGCTCAGTGGGCGTTTCATTAGGTACAGTAAACAACTAAAGCCATTAGTGATAGAAATGCTTAGTCATAAAGTTGTTATACAACTACAAAACAGTATTTGGAACTTTCTAGAAGGCAGCAATCTTCACTATCAAGAGACATCTTGCCCAATCTTACACCAAGCAAAATATAACACATTAAAACAATCAAATACAACAAACAGGAGTGCAGTGTGTATGTGGCCGTGCTATAGTATGGTGTGTAAACCTCACTTATGCCTTAATAAGTGCAGTGCACAGCCAATGACCACCCATTTATTTTAGCTCGATGGATAGCGCTGCTGAACTTAACACTCAGTCAGTTGAAATATGTGGTTACATAAGCATGGCTTGCGCAGGGCTAGACTGGTTGACCACTGTTACAAATGTTTAACACTACTTGGAAATCAATTACTACTTTTGGAAAAGTGGTTGTTTTGAAAATGGCTTTCAGTCTTGCATTTTGTTTTGGGGATGATCCGGATCATTTGTACTACGTTACCTTACGTTTACGTTACAAGGCTCATTTTCTCTGTGTGTGCATACTAGTGGCCCCACTTCCACAAAACATAGAGAGTGTATGACCGACTAGAGGGTTCACTCAGACCAATGTTAACAGTGAACCCTCTTGCAGCCCATTTGGAAGCAAGACAATTTAGTTAAACCTTCGATTATTTACCTCTTCCTCTAGGGCAGGGGTCACCAACCTTTTTGAAACCAAGGGCTACTTCTTGGGTACTGATTAATGCGAAGGGCTACCAGTTTGATACACACTTAAATAAATTGCCAGAAGTAGCCAATTTGCTCAATTTACCTTTAACTCTGTTATTACTAATAATTAATGATATTTATCTTTGTGGAAACACTGATCATCTTAATGATTTCTCACAATAAATATATATAGAAACAGATAAATATCAATATGCAACACTTTATTTTTATATTTTCTCTAAGTGCACATTTTTTATATTGAACATTTTCAAATGATCACTTCTAAGACAGTCTTGTGAAATCACAATATCCCATTTTAACTAGCTAGCCACTAACATTTTTTAACAAATCATGAATTACTTTGCACCATGTTTGTACAAATAATAACTAATGTAAAATACAAAAGTAAACTCTCAAATTTTTAAATCATGTCACACTTTGAACTGGACACCAAATCTGTTATCTGTTTCTTTGTCAGTTAGTGGGAAGCCTGGCATTGCATGCTGTTAACTAGTGTGTTGTACTCTGGTGTGTAACTTGACACTGCAACTCTGAGAAGGTCTTGCAGATTTGCATCAGTGAGGCGTGTTCTGTGTTTGTTCTTGATGAAGTTCATGTCAGAAAAGGCTGATTCACAAAGATAAGATTTTTCCTCATTGTTTGCGGAACCTTCTTAATCTTTTGGACATATTTTCACAGCAATCTGGCCTTAAGCTTAATTATGATAAATGTAAAATGTTAAGGATCGGAAATCTAAAGGGAACGTCCTTTCGAATGGAATGCAAAGTGCCTGTTTTGTGGACAGATGGACCAGTTAACATACTTGGTTTTGTTGTCCCAGAAAATCTGGAAGATCTAGGCTCAGTAAATTATGATAATCGACTAAGAAAGCTGGACAAAATTATGCAATTATGGAAAGGGAAATCCCTAACCTTGTATGGTAAAATGTCTATTGCCAACTCGTTAATTATTCCTCAATTTATTTATTTGTTTTTGTCATTACCAGCTCCATCACAAAACTTTTTTAAGATTTATGAGCGGAGGGTTTTCGATTTTGTCTGGAACGGCAAACCAGAAAAGATTAAAAGAAAGGTTTTGTATAAAGAGTATGAATATGGGGGCCTGAAACTTCTCTACCTTGAAGCTATGTGTCTGTCTTTAAAAGCATCAATTGTTCCAAAGATGTATTTAAACATTGAGTGGTACACAAATGTCCTGTTGGACAAAAAACATGTACTGTATCAAAATAAATTGTATCCTTTTTTACAAGTGATGCCCTCCCAGAGAGTCTGCTGGGAAACATGGTGGGGTTCATAAAGGAAACAATCCACTCATGGTGGTGTTTTCAATTTTATGTGCCAGAAAAAAAGAGATGATATTTTGCAGCAGTTAATATGGATGAACTCTAATATTGTAATAGATGGAAAGCCTTTCTTTTGGAAAAATATGTTTGAAAGACGAATCATTTTTGTCAATGATATTATCAATGAGAATGGTAAAATTATGAAGTATGATGAATTTAGAACTATGTATGGTGATGCTTGCTCAAGCTTTTCATTTTATCAACTAACTGGAGTAATTGGGAAAAGATGGAAACAAATAATTAATTATGGAACTACTAAATTATTAGTTTGTAAACTTCTAATAAGAAATTCTAGTTGGCAAAAAGGAACTAAAATAAATAGAAAAATATATAAGTTTTATTTAATAAAGAAATCTTTGAAGGCTGCCTCATACAACACAAATGGAAAATGGGAGGACTTTTTTGACTGCCCGTTGCCATGGGATGCCATATTCAAACTAATCTATAAAACCACTATCGATGTGCAAAATCGTTATTTTCAAATTAAAATTATTTATAACTTCTTACCCACAGGGAAAATGTTAAAATTATGGAATATGACAGAGTCAGATGATTGCCGATTTTGTTGTCAGGAGCCTGAATCCACCCTGCATTTGTTTTGGTATTGTCATATTGTGTCTTTGTTTTGGGTGGAAGTTGAAAAAATGTGTTTAAGGATTGGTTTGTTTATTAAGCTTAATGTGGTTTCTGTTATTTTAGGAGAGTTCATTGACAATCATGATTTAGTCAATTTAATTATAGTACTCTGTAAAAGGTTTATTTTTAAGGCCAAAAACAGATATTCACTTAGTATTACTTTCTTTAAAACATTTATTCAGTATTTTCTAACTTTAGAAAGTTACATGGTTGAAAACGATAATGATGCCAAAAAACATTAAAAAAAAGATGAGAAGTCCTCAAAGGCTTATTTTGAAAGTATAATTATGTTTATAGATTATATGATATCTGTTGTTGTGTTCCCTAATTTGAGTGACCTGGACATAATCTGGACTGTACATAAATGCTTATTTTGAAAATGCAATTTTGTTTATCAATTATATGCAATCTGTTGTGTTCCCTAATTTTTTTCTGTGTACATGAATGAAGGTGTGTGTTGCTGAGTCCGACTTGGACATTATCTGGACTGGGCCTGGTTTAAAAAACCCTTTAAACAAATCTAATTTCATTGACAACCTGGTCTGTTGAAGATAAGGCCCTTTTTTTAAAAATAAAATAAGATAAATAAATAAAAAACATTTTCTTGGATAAAAAAGAAAGTAAAACAATATAAAAATAATTACATAAAAAATAGTAATTAATGAAAATGTTAGTGGACCAGCAGCCTATACAATCATGTGTGCTTCAGGGACTGTGTCCCTTGCAGATGTGTTGTCTATGTTGTGGGAACCAGAATATTGGTAGCAGAAAGAAATAACCCCTTTTGTGTGAGTGGGTGTGGATGAGTGTGCATGGGGGAGGTTGTTTGGGTTGATGCACTGATTGAAAGTGTATCTTGTGTTTTTTTCTATGTAGATTTAATTTTAAAAAAATATATATTATTTTTTATATTTTTTATCTTATTTTATTTTTTTAGAACAGGCCCGCGGGCGACTCATCTGGTCCTTACGGGCGACCTGGTGCCCGCGGGCACCGCGTTGGTGACCCCTGCTCTAGGGGGTTACCGTATTTCCTTGAATTGCCGCCGGGTATATATTATCCGCATGCCTCGTTTTACCGCCGTGTCAAACTCGTTTCGCAAAATAATTAGCGCATGCTTAGAATTACCGCATGCTTAGAATTACTGCCGGGTCAAACTTGTTTAGCAAAATAATTAGCGCATGCCTAGTTTTACCGCCGCGTCAAACTCGTCACGTCACGAGTGACACTTCACCTTTCAAGGCATCATTTTCCAAAATGGAGGAGGCTAATTTCAATAATTTAAAATCGCATAAAGGGAAGAAGATAAAGAGCTATTCAGTAGGATTTAAGGTCCAAGCTATTGAATATGCTAAAAAGAACAGTAAAAATGTTTTATTAATGTAGCTGCGTGTGTCAAATATGAGTCATTAAATGACTCCCACCTCATGGTGGTAGAGGGCGCTAGTGATCCCAGGGATCATTCTTGCGACTACTCGGCTGCAGAAGAAGTGACAACAACAGTTTTCTAAACTGGACTTTCAATCGAAGCAGGAGGTAATAATTAAAGAAAGATCTCCATCGAGACAGAGAGACTTTTAAAACGGAAGAAAGATAAGGAAGACTTCTATAAACAAGTTGTCGATGCTTTTGTTCAGAAGGAGCGGCGAATGGTCTTCATTTATAAGTAAAGGTAAGACCATAATAACTTTTTTTTAATTAAATGTGCTTTTCATGATGTTGTCCTTACATCACACTCAAATTTATAAGCGCAGGCCTAAATTTACCGCATGCCTTTGGTAAGCGCCGGAGTGAGAAGAGGTTTTAAATTAATTACAGCCCCGGTGCTAATTCAAGGAAATACGGTATGTATTCACTGGGGTTTATTTGTCTGTCAGTTTGTTTGTTTGCAGCATAGCTCAAAAGGTTATGGCCGGATTTTGACTAAACTTTAAGGTAATGTCAGAAATGGAAAAAGAAACAAGTGATTAGATTTTAGGGGTGATCCAGATCAACTTCTGGATTCAGGATTCGTTTTTTTAAGGAGTTCTTACTATTCTATTGAGCGATAGAGCCTTGCGAAGGTCTGCGCTCTTATGTCTTATGTGCATAGAATATAATTTTAAAAAGTATTGTGATTTAATTGTCATACAATTGCTATTTTGTTCTATTAATTTTATTAATACTATGACTTCACATAAAATAAAATAATTGTATGACATAATTTACATAACATCCACTGTTTGTCCCTTTTGGGGTCACAGGAGGGCTGGAGTCTATCCTGGCTGCACTTGGGCGGAAGGCGGGGTACACCGTCGACAAGTCGCTACCTAATCGCATGGCCAACACAGCTAGACAACATTCACACACTAGGGCCAATTTAGTGTTGTCCCCAGGTGCATGTCTTTGGAGGTGGGAGGAAGATGGAGTACCCGGAGGGAACCCATACAGTCACAGGGCAAACTCCACATAGAAAGACCCAGAGCCAGGGAATCGAACCCAGGACCTTCTTATTGTGAGGCACGAGCATTAGCAAGTTCACCACCGTGCTGCCCTTTCAGAACATATGAATTCTATTTGATTAATTCACACAATTTCATTTGTGTAAATGTTTTCCTGTTGTTTGTAGGTTTATATGTTCTGGCTAAAAGATACAGGAGGGACAAATATGTTTGTTTTATGTACAAAGTTGTATTACATTATTTCTTCATATAACCTTTGAGTTCAAAATAAAAATATTTACATTAAATACGTATTAAGGTAAATAAATTAAATACAATTAATGCCTGACATTTTAATAAATAATATACAGTATAAAAATACTAATATTTCTAGGCTATCACAGCTATTAGAACAAAACACATCGCAACAAAAAATATCTGAATTTTATATGGCATGTATCTTCTATTGCTGTAAATGCCCCACTATTACTGGCTTCTGGATATAATATTGTAGCAAAATTATTTGCAAACGTGTATCTCAATCTGTGCGCGTGTAGTCTAATTTGTGTGTCTGTATATCAATCCGAGTGTGTGTATTCAGATCCGGTTACGTGTGTTTTAAGTTGTCTCGCTGTCTCTAATCAGAAAGAATTCTCTACAGGCTGTCTACTTACACGTGACTTTTGCTACACTTCTGCCGTGTACGATTGGAGCGAGCGCATCCAGATTTGTGAGCGTGTAATAGGGCTGGGCGATATATCGAGTTTGTAACATATATCGATATATTTTTAAACAAGATATGAATTAAGAAAATATCGTAATATCAATATAATTTTTTTCACGTTAAAAATTACCAAACGCCGCTTATTTGATGTGTTCCTTGTTAAAACCTCCCCTTCCAACAACAACACACAAGCACATATGGAGCCTGACTATGCCACCGGCAATGTGCCAGTGACCAACTAGTAAGTAAAACGCCAACATCTGCATACCCGCCAACAACTACGGTTTTCCTGTAATGAGTACGGTCTTTGACAATCCCTTCAGGTTTACGACTGCAGTGGTAGAAAATACAGTTTTAAAATTAAAAATTATTAACTTAAAAATTGAAGCTACGTAGCTTAACTACATTTCCCAGTAGCTTGGCAGTAGCTTCGCTACTTGTTAAACAAGTAGCAATTTCCGTAGCTTAGTTATTTTTAGACCCATGTAGCGGTTAGCTAAGCTACATGCTTCAAAAGAAGAGAGAGGGTGAAGAGAAAGCGAACTGGACTAGTGAAACTCCATGGGCAGGGGACAAAATATACGGGAAAGATCCATGATTGGTTTATTTACGTATAAGAAAATCCATGATTGGTTGGTTGGTTTAAAATGATGAGTCACGATTGGTTAAGAGCAGGGCAAAACATTAGGGACAGGCCAATCAGATGCAAGATAGGGCGGGTCATCGAACCAGGAAGGGAAATAACAACATCCATCCATCCATCCATTTTCTACCGCTTGTCCCTTTTGGGGTCAGACATCCCAAATGACGACGAGAGAGTCAGAGAAGAGAGAATATTAAAGCGAAATCTTTGCCGAAGTGAGGAAGATCATAACCGCACAATTAAGTAAAGTCACTTACTTTGCGCTGACCACTTCTAGTTGGACCACAGAACCGATATACGTGTGCAACAGTTCATTACATCGTCGACTGGGAATTAAAAAGTGCCTGCCTGCAAATGTATTTTTTATCTGAGTTTGATACATGTTGTATTATTTGCACAGCTATGTTATTTATTTTATGTAGAAATATGTTTCTATTTTATTTATGTTATGTAATTCTGTGCTACTTAAACAGTTTCTTTTCTTTGCTGTTCATACCCATAATGACTAACTGGGTTAATAAAAGTGCCACTGACTGTTTACAGTACAGTTGTCATTCACTTCAATTTCAGTGAATATCGTTCAAAAATGAATATCTTTATATGTATATTTTCACCGAAAAATATATTGAGATATCGATCGAATATCGAGTTTAAGCAAAAATATATCGAGATACCCTTTTTCGTCCATATCGCCCAGCCCTAGCGTGTAATACAACGTGTGCACGTGCGTTCAGAAGTGCATGCATGCTTGTAATACAATCTGCGCGTACGTATCTATGATCTGTGAGAAGCTTGGAACCCTCTATGGGCTGTCTTTTTTTACACGAGACTTTTACGACACTATCTAAAACACATGTACGCGGATCTGAACGTACACACTCGGATTGACATACAGACACACACATTCGTACACACGCACGTGAATTGGATTACACGAGCACAGATTGAGATACACCTTTGCAAATAATGTTGCTACATTAATACTTCCATACTGGCTGCTGTAGTCAACATTTGGGAATGACACAGTGGCAGAGTGAAGTGTCATGGTGGCTTGGTGAGTAATCCCCGGCTAGTCTGTGTGTGTTAAACTGATACAGAGCAGAAGGATCTGTGTTCCGTCAAACCCTATAACAAGCCAGACACACATGCGCACACACT
>NC_084740.1:30189214-30206714 GCF_033978785.1 Entelurus aequoreus
TATATATATATATATATATATATATATATATATATATATATATATATATATATATCCATCCTTCCATCCATTTTCTACCGCTTATTCTCTTCGGGGTTGCGGGGGCTATATATATATATATTAGGGCTGGGAATCTTTGGGTGTCCTACGATTCGATTCAAAATCGATTCTAGGGGTCACGATTCGATTCAAAATCGATGTTTTTCAATCCAAAACGATTCTCTATTCAAAAACGATTTTTTTTTTTAAAAACAATACACAACAATACCATAATAATGCAATACAATTTAATTTTGGAGTTCTGAACTTGTAATTTCTTGCAGTGTTTATTAAGTGGTAATATGTCACATTTGTCCCAATTAACTTTATACCCTGATAAACAGCCATATTCAGTGATGACATTATTGATATAAAGAAGACAGGAGTTAACACGTGACAGGTAAAAAAATTATGTCGTCACAATACATCGATAGCTTATTATACTGAGAGCCAATATTTATACCATGAATATTATTTTCACTTCTTATTTTTGCAGTTAAGGGTTCAATAACCAAATTAAATAATAATCCAGATGCAGGACATCCCTGTTTTACTCCTCTTTTTAACAAAAAAGTTTCTGAAATATGATTATTGGTTTTGACTGATGCCATGGGCCTTGTATAAAGCATCTTAATCCATTGTATAAAATTATCTCCAAATCCAAATTTACGTAATGTGCAAAACATAAATGACCAGTTTATGCGGTGGAATGCCTTCTCCGCATCAACAGTACATACTGCTGTGGGATAAGGGAGACTTCTAGCATAGTAAATAACATTAAACAATTTCCTTGTATTGTCTGAAGATTGTCGACCTTCCATGAAGCCAGTTTGGTCAGTATGAATTAATTTTCCTATTACATTTGATAATCGTGTGGGTAAGATTTTTGCCAAGATTCAAAAGGATTGTCTATTCATTCAATACATAGGATTTCAGCAGGATCTACCCCAGTCTGCTGACATGCAAGCAGAGTAGTAGATTTTTGTAAAAAGCTTTTATAATTGTAAAGGACAATGTTTTATCAACTGTTTGCAATGATGTACATTTGTTTTAACTATTAAATGAACCAAAAATATGACTTATTTTATCTTTGTGAAAATATTGGACACAGTGTGTTGTCAAGTTTATGAGATGCGATGCAAGTGTAAGCCACTGTGACACTATTGTTCTTTTTTCTTTTAATGTCTAATGGTAATGTCAATGAGGGATTGCATTGTTATGGTATTGCTGTGTATTGTTTTGTTGGATTGATTAATAAAAAATCGATTTTTTAAAAATGAGAATCGATTCTGAATCGCACAACGTCAGAATCGCAATTCGAATTCGAATCGATTTTTTCCTCCACCCCTAATATATATATATATATATATATATATATATATATACACACACACACACACACACCTGGGGGTTGGCTAGGGACGTGGTCAATATGACATCATCATGTGTATTACATCATGATTATTTTGATTTGCAATAATGCAAAAGGGCTAAACAAATGTTTGATGTGTATTAAAAATATGCGCCATTAGTTATTATTAATATATTTTTTGTTATTAGCAGAATCAGCTTTATTGGCCAAGTATGTTTAACACACAACGAATTTGACTTGGTAGACAGTGCTCTCTTTGTTCAATGCCATTTCAGTTGTTGCAGCTTGTTGTAAAAGTTAACACAGGCTGCACTATATTCTACCCTCCCCGAATGTCACCATTTAGTTTGCCAAATATGCACAGTAAACAGTCAATTGAATGCACGGGAGAACATGCACACTGACACCCCACACAGAGATGTCCAAACGAAGGTTTGAAGACTCACACGGCGTAAAGAGTAATGTCAAAAGAATTGGAGTAGTTTAAACAGGCCTGAACAAGAAATGCATTCATTAACTTGAAATACCTTTCTCTTCAACTTTATGTCCTTACTTTCCGGGGTGTCAACTCAGTTTCGGTGCGAGACCAGCTGTAACGCTCCTGACAGAGGTGCATTAGATGCAGGTTTTTTTGTTTTTTTTATAAATAGAGGGACATTTTTTATGATATTTAAGATGGTTTTCAAACTTATTATGGCCAATATGAAGTAAATAATAGACCAGGGGTGTCAAACTCATTTTGATCGGGGGCCACATCGAAAAAAATCTACTCCCAAGTGGGCCCGACTGGTAACATCACGGCACGATAACTTAAAAATAAAGACAACTTCAGATTGTTTTCTTGTTTAAAAATAGAACAAACACATTCTGAAAATGTACGAATCATAATGTTGTTGGGTTTTTTTTTATACTTACATGTTGCGGTTAATAGTATTCTATCTTTATTTGTCGTTATTTATACTTTCTGTATAAATTATGTGAAAATGTTCATCACTCAACACATTGGTGTTGATTTTCAATCTATCAAGATAAGTTTGCTCATTGTCCTCGACTGGTGCACTAACATCATGTGGTTTATTTTTTTACATATGTAGCATCATCTACAAAGATAAAAAGAATTGCTACTGCGACATTTACAACAACAGTTTCTTTCATTCAAAAATTTCGGCTCATTTTTATACTTAGCTAACTCATCCCGCGAGCCGTATAAAACCTGTTTGCGGGCCGCTGTAATAGACTATGTACAGTATATTCATTCGTACAATATATATTATTTAAATTTGTTTTTATTTAAAAAAAAATGTTTTTATATAAAACAAAAATAAAAATTAATATTTTGAATGCCTGGCGGCATTTTTCTTGCCGTGGCGGTGCGCCACGATCAATTACATGTAGGAGAAATCCTGAAAATATCTCATTACAATCATGTAATGAATTAACATTCTTAATAAATGTCAGTAGCATAAGCACAAATCTGATTGGGCAGTGTGGGTCTACAGTGCCCAGGCAGCATTTACATCTCTTAACTGTGCTTCATCGTTAGCTACAAGCTAACCAGCATAACAGTGGCAACACTGTTTATGACATTATTTGACTGCGTATGAAGTGTATTATAATGACACGACCTGCCAGTTACAGTTCATGTGTGGTTTTGGAATTGTCCTACTGTTTGTGTCGCCGTGAACGTGTCACTGGCTGAGCTGTGTGCTGGATAAAGCAAGTGAAAGCTCCATACGAGAGCGTTGTTTTGAGAGTTTGTTTTGGCATGGCTATGGCAGAAAGTGACCATTTTTCCTCAATAATAGTTTTCTGCTGATGTTGTTTTGGCCGACAGTACCAGTTTTGCTCAATAAAGTGATTTTTGATAGACCACCTCCTTGTCATCTTTAAAACGTCTGGACGGACGTTACAATGAATGACAAACATTGTTTTATCTGTTATGACCGCTTGTTGTCCCCTGTCACTTATAGGGTTGCATTGTAAAATGGTGCAGAATAAATTATGTTTATTTTAAATGTGTTTGTATATGTTTATATTTGTTAACTATGTTTATGTTATGTTCTATAAGCCTAACACATCCAAACCTAACCCTAACCCTGACTTTAACGTAGTTCTAACCCAACCCTCAGCCTAAACGTAACAACCCTATCATTAACCAAAACCTTTACACTTTTGTCGTCACAACTGAAAATAACAATACTCGCCTTTGCCAGTCATTTGATATCATCATTGCGTTGAAGTCTGATGTAATTTTAATGTTGATGCAACATGTGACATCATCCATCCATTTTCTACCACTTGTCCTTTATGTGTTAGCTATTTTCTGTTTTCTTAAATGATACAACACAACTTTAAAGAGCTGAAAATTAAATAAGTAACTACCACATATTTAATATTAATATACATATTGTAAATATATAACATTAAATATCAACAGTAGTAGTTTCTTGTATTCATAAGCAAATGCCAATGTTAGACTTGTTTTTAAACAGATAAAAAAAACTGTATAAACAGCGTTCTTATGGACTGTATTTTCATGGAAATGGATGTACAACCACTGCGTGTGCGTTTACTGTAACTGTGCAGCAGTGACTTTAGTGTTTTTTAATGTTTTCCACATTGACAGAATGAAGACATAAGATGTTTGCTCACAAAACCGCAAACCATTTGTTCTTTGTCACACCCCTGAAACTAACACACACATGCACACACATTACACAGCCTCTCCTTCAAACCAACACATTGTCATGACAATTTAGTAGGAAAGTGCACAAAATGTTGACACTAATCCTAAACACCCATCCTTAACCCTATCATAACCCTAACCTAACACCCTAACCTGAACACCTGGACCCCAAACTCTAGCCTTGCTCCAGACTGTATTTAATCCTGACCCTAATCAGGTTGGTTTGGTTAGGGTTAGGGTTTAAGGGTTTTTCTAAGGCTGGGGTTATAGTTTTGGCATAGGGTTTTGGTGACGGCTGGAATTGAGGTTGTGTTTGAGTTTAGTGTATATTGAAATACGTTTCCTCTCCAAATGAGTTTGAATTTTGTTCAAAAAGTAACAAAAGTAAAATGTAAAACATATATTCATGCTAGAATTCATGCTAAACTCCTGTTGTATGAACCAAAATTATATCTCATCCGCATTATGCTTTAAAACTTGCTAACAGTTGTCCTTTCTTTTTTATTTAATTTGTTTGATTTAAATGTTAACTGTCAAATGGTTTATGGTGAACCCTTGGCGTGTAAATATTTTGCCTTGTGTGGGTTCAATGGAGGGTTAAAGTGAGTCACAGCTCCCATAATCATATGTAGTACTTTTCTGCTATTTCACTGAGCAGGGAAACTCATATGCCAAAAATAAGAGAACATGACGCCTATTAGTTCTTCTATCTACAGTATGTTTTTACTCATCATGTCGTCAAAGCACTCCCTTTTGCCTGACACTTGTGTGCCCACTTTTCCGGTGGCAGCAACCTTCTCCCTTGCTGCCCTTTCAACCCCTCCCTCCCTGCCTCTTAGATCCAAAAGTGCTCTAAAAGACGAGCTGTTGCATTTAGTGTTTTTGCAACAAAAATAGCTCATTCATGTCGTGCAAGCCATCGCACAAACCCAGCTTGCTTCTGTCCTTTCCCACAAAACTTTAACCTCCTGAGTGGCAAAGGTTGCAAAAGCTTAGTTCACTTAGAGAAAGTCGGCTGTTCTCCAAGTCCTCATGGGAGGCAAGTTGTAGAGTTTGTTGTGTAGCTATAGATGTGGATTTTTCCAAGAATGCACAACACAATTTATTGTGTACACTGTACCAAATTCAAAATTGACTACCCACAAATTGTGACTTTGACACACGTAAGACTGAACTTCCCCTGTTGTTGCACTCTTCAGATTTATTAGCTCATTCTGACCCAGGATTACTCCTCCCGAAGAACTAGTCAGCACTCTTGTGCTGTAAATCAGACCCAACACAGCAAGAGCAGGGCCACAAAACCAATAGTGTTTAAGGTGAGGTCAATGGGAAGGAAACTCAACATCAGTAGGCTACCGTTCTTCCATCTATTCAAATGGATAGTTAATGCAAAGTGATGTTAAGATATACCGTATGTATGTACTGCACAGAATATATATATAATCACAGAATAGGCCAGGCACTAGGGATGGGTACTGAATCCGGTACTTTTTTGGCACTAACCGAATCCCGGCGGTCCTACATTGAACGATTCACGTAAATAGTGCCTGCGCGTGCCATGCGCGTGCCGTCAGCCCGGTTGCCGACTTAGCCGGCTCTTCACTATGGACTGGACTCTCACGGTATTAACTGTATCCACCCGGCATCCATTGCACTGGTCACCCAGTGGGGGATCTCCACATCTGCAGTCCCTTCCAAGGTTTCTAGTTGTTCCCATGGGTTTGAGTTTTTTCTTGCCCAGATGTGGGATCTGATGTTGTTGTGGCTTGTGCAGCCCTTTGAGACGTTTGTGATTAAGGGCTATATAAGTAAACTTTGAAAGATTGATCATACTTCGGCACTTGGCAATCACTCCACTGAGAGTGGAATGAGCCAAACAACTCAAAACAAGATTTAACAACAGGATAGCAGTTGTCATAATCAGCTAATTTTTATCTGTTGCAATAAAAAAGTTAGATTTTATTATCAAAATTAATATTTATCAACACAGACAAAGGTACACAAAACTGGTATCCTTAAGTACCGGTATCGGTTCAAATGTGAACGGTACCCGGCACTATGCATGTTATGTTCGTGTCCAGCTGTATTATCATTTAGAGTGTATCGTGATAGATTGGGAGATGGATCTGATACTCTTTAAGACTAACATTTTAATGTATGATGCTTAAGGAATCAATTTATGGATGGATGGGTTGATTGGTAGGTCGGTGGATTGTGAATGTAAGTTGTGTCGACACTGTAGAAACACAATAAAAAACCTTCCTCAATGGAAAAAAACCTCAAACAGAACCGAGACTTTCTATGGTGCATGTCTGTGACAAAGGCAAGGAAAACCTTGTGGGCACTTTGGCAACGAAGGCAAGGAAAAACCGCCCTCACACGAAGAAACTTCACAACAGATTCGAGACTTCCCATGGTGCACATTAGTTAATGAGGCCAGGGAAAACTCCCACCAAGGAAGAAATCTGAAACAACCAAGACTCAGTATGGATACTTTGGTGATAGAGGCAAGGAAAAACCTCCTTCCAAGGAAGAAACCTGAAATAGTACAGACATTCAGAAGTGGGAATCTTTGAGCACCTCACGATTAGATTGATTATGCATACATTTTTTATTTTTATGTTGTATATTATTATTATCATATTGTTAATATATCAAATATTATTATTACCATGTCCTCCTTTGGCTACTGACGTATCCAGTATTGCTGTGTTGCTTATGACGTCACATCCGCTTTGCTGTCGCGGCGTGATGCACATGTAGGGCAAACAAGCTTGAGCCTCGTGATGAATTAGGTGGGATTTGTTAGTGAGTGAAGAGTTTGAACTGAAAATGCCACTCTGTTGAAGTGTGCAAAGCATTTACTCTTTTCGTATTTCACGATTTCACAATCAAGCTAGCTTAGCGCCGCTGCTACCATAGCTTGTTCTCTCCTCCGTGTGTCTGCGCTAACCCAGCTAATACACAATGTTAAAATAATATTAGCTAATAGTTCTTCCATTGTTAGTTAGAACCAAACCTACAACTAATGTTTAGAAAACATTAGCATTAATGCCGCATTTGAGAACCGTCTGTATTACTTTATTTAAAATACATAATAATACATTTTTGGACATTTGTCCATCGATTCATGAATCGCCGAGGTTCTAATAGTGATGCATCGGAGTTTCTATCATTATGTTTTCCCACTTCTACACTCCGTATCTCGAGGCAAAGAATTACTGCCGTTAATTCCCAACAAGAATCAACAATGTGTAGGCTCATTGCTGACAGAGGCTAAGAAAAATTACCTCTCAAGAAGAAACCTTTCTGTCTTGTTTGGTTGTATTGACATAGAAAGAAGGAAGATGGTTAAGAGAGAAACAGGACAGTTGTATGATGATATCAACAATGACAATACTGGTCTGTTTTTACCATTACTAGTAATGGTTTCTTGTAGGTAGTAATGTTGTTACTAACAGAGCAGATGACTTGTTCTACTTCAACCTTCTATGTTTGTCGTATGTGTGTGTGTGTGTGTGTGTGTGTGTGTGTGTGTGTGTGTGTGTGTGTGTGTGTGTGTGTGTGTGTGTGTGTGTGTGTGTGTGTGTGTGTGTGTGTGTGTCTGTGTGTGTGTGTGTGTTTAACCCCAACAGCGGGGAGAAAGAGAAACGCTCTTTTGACTAACAGTGATTGGAAGCAGATGTTGGCAAAAGCTGAGCGAGAGAAGAAAATGTTTCGGAAAATTCTCAGGGCTCAGCCTTCCCTTTTTCTGGGCCCTGGCCCATGCAACCAATGGCAGCCCAGCAACGGCCAGACCCAGGGGTGAAAGAAGCACTCCTACTGGATGGAGAAGCAGACGTGGGCGTTTGGAGCAGATGCCCTGGGAAACTTTCTGTATCCCAGTTGACTGAGAGTAAAAAAGAAAAGCAAGAACATGTTCTTGTAGAACTGGAGAGTTACCAACATGTGTTAAAATGCAGTAGAGGCCCTCCTACTCCTTTTCCATCAATGCAAGTGCATTTCTCAATGTCGCAGATACCATACAATGCTTTAGGATTACATAAAAAAAGAAAGTCCAGAGACATTTAGAAATGAATGAAGGCTTCCACACCTCTGCCATCTGATATTTCACATTCTCATTTTCTTCCTTCAGTGCCATCGCTCGTCTCCTTTCACACTCCAGTTCACCTGCAAACAAAGACCCATCTTAGTCTTTCATTGTAGTAGCAAATCAATCATCTTTCCTAATGGAAACTCCACATTAGCCTGCACAGACACTCCATTTCCGCCTCGGAATGCCAGGGTCGCCTGGTTACCTGAGCTCCAGCCAGCACGTGCAGACCCGGAGCCCGGCAGCCACTCTCATTTCGAGCGGCATAGCGAGGTGATGGCGCTAGGTCTTGGGGTTAGCGGCGGGGTTCGATGGTGTATTAACTTGGGGTGCGACAATGGCAATAAAAATGCAAATTAGCAGGCAAAGCAGGGGACGGCCCCCAATGTGCCCTTCGTAAAACGGTATAATACAGTCGCTACACCTGCCAAGATGTGGGGGTCAACAACACAACAATGCAATGGATGATGAAAGAAAAAGGCATGAAGTGTGTGACTAAACATGATAGCATAGAGGTAGTGAATGTTTTTATCTTCCAATATTCCACACAGATCTATTATCTTTCAAGAAATGCACGTGCAAACTAACTTGCAAATGCTATCACTGCAAAGGCAGTCATTTATTGTTACCAAATTGTATTAAAACGTGTTGAGTTCCTACATTACTGGAATAGCAGCAGCAGTTCAAGAAAGCCTCAAGTCCCCTTTAACAACATTGTTTGTTCCATCAATTAAAATTCCATGAGAAAGGGTCACATTGGACCCACCTATGAAGGACATTAAGATGAGCATGTTGCTCTTATGGCCACAGAGGACACATTGATCATATTTCAGTGTATTTCTCGACGTCATGGAAGTTGTGTGTCACAGGGATTCTCTGCAAGACAGTGAGGTTATATTTAGCTCAGTTTCATCCTGATCAAAGTCTCCTTCAGCTTTTTAAAACCAAAGCTCTCTTTCAAAATATGGAAAGATGATAGGAGTAGAGGAGAATTAACTTTGTATACTTTTAATTAAGACGAAAGGATAGGATTGGTGGGATCGGAGACTGAAATAAACGAGTACTCGATTATATTATTATATTATCATAGGAAGAAGCCTAACAGAACCGAGACTCAATGTGAAATAGAGACTATGGAAAACTCCCTCTGAGGGTGAAACCTCCAAAAGAAACTTGAACAACAGAGACAATGAAATACTCATTAAGACAACAAACAGAACTGAGACTTACCGTAGGCACTCTGTCGACTTAGACAAGGACAAACTCTTTGTTGAGGAGAAACCTGCAAAAGAAACTTCAACGACAGAGGGAATGAAAAACTCACAGGTAGAAACAATTGACAGGGCTGCAACGATTAGTCAACATTGTCGACAATAAAATGTGTCAATGCTGTAATGCCAGAGGTTGTTCACCTTGGAGACCTGCTGCGGATATGGGTACGGCCTGGCGCGAGATTTACACCTTTGCATACACACACACAAAGATTAAACATACAATCTATTAAATAGCACACATTTGAAAAATTAATCACAGATAGAATTCAAACCATTGCGTCTATTAGAGCAGTGTTTTTCAACATTTTTTGAGCTAAGGCACATTTTTTTCATTGAAAAAATCCTGAGGCACACCACAAGCAGAAATCTTAAAAAAACAACTCAGTAGCCGATATTGACAATAAAAACTCGTTCTCCCAATTGTTAGATATTAATTTAAACCATAACATCCTGCTTGGGCATGCATCACTATAGCTCTTGTCTCAAAGTAGGTGTACTGTCACGACCTGTCACATCACGCCGTGACTTATTTGGAGTTTTTTGGTGTTTTCCTGTGTGTAGTGTTTTAGTCCTTGTCTTGCGCTCCTATTTTGGTGTTTTTTCCTGTTTTGTTGGTATTTTCCTGTTGCAGTTTCATGTCTTCCTTGAGCGCTATTCTCCACACCTGCTTTGTTTTCGCAATCCAGACTATTTAAGTTGTGCGGACGCTTTCCTTCTTTGTGGGGACATTATCGATGGTCATGTCATGTGCAGATGTACTTTGTGGACGCCGTCTCCGCTCCACACATTGTAAGTCTTTGCTGTCGTCCAGCATTTTGTGTTTTGTTTACTTCGCAGCCAGTTCAGTTTTAGTTTCGTTCTGCATAGTCATGCCTAAGCTTCAATGCCTTTTCTTAGCGGCACTCGCCTTGTGTTTATTTTTGGTTTAAGCATAAGATACCTTTTACCTGCAAACTGCTTCCCGTTGTCTGCATATTGTGATCATGACACGACGTGTTCCCGACATCTACAAAGCAATTAGCTACTTGCTGCCACTTACTGATATGGAAGAGTATAACATGGTTACTCTGCCACATTATTTACAGATTATAATTACTTCTGTGCAAAAAATATTTTTAACCCAATTAGGTGAAATTACATAATCTCCCACGGCAAACCAGACTGTATTTCACGGCACACAGTGATTGAAAAACACTGTATTAGAGTGCTAAAACTGCCAAGAGTTAATCAATACTTAATATACCAGTGTGAAGCTTTTTAAACACTTCACAAAATGCTTTTTTTTAGGAAGTTAGATTTTGTGTTTTGTTGTTTGTCTTCATTGCTGCTATTTTAATTTTTAATATATTAACTAGGTTAATTGTTTTTTTTTTTAGCATTTTGCCTTTACTTTCTTTTGAATGGAAACATTTTGATAATAATTTTAAGTTTGTATCAGCTGAATGAGCAGCACAGTTACAGTGTAAATACATTTGAATTAATTAGTCATCTTTGTTGTTCTTATACACATGCCTAAAACAACTTAAGCTGCATTTAAAAGTTGATGGAAAAATCAGAGCCAATAAATGTGTATGCTTTTTTGTCCGACGAGTCGACTAATGATTAAGATAGTCGTTGACTAATCGACTATCAAAATAATCGTGAGTTGCAGCCCTAAAACCAAGACTGACTCTGGGCACTTTGGCAACATAGGCAAAGGAACGCTCCATTTCGGGAAGAAACTTGAAACAGAACTATGACTTACTTGCCACTTTGGTGATGCATGCAAGGACAAACTATGTTTAAAAAAGAAACCTTGAACAGAAATGAGACCCAGTGTGGCCATTTTGGTGACAGAGGCAAGGAAAAAAACTCCATAATCAGGTGGAAACGATCAACGGAATTGAAACATAGTCAAGGAAAAACTCCCAAGAAAAAAATACTGACAGGACAGAGGTGTGGTCATGGCATTTTTGCGAATGAGGCAAGGAAAAACTACAGAGCCAATCGTTGAAGATATCTTGAGCGCCATGATGCTCTGCTGTGGATGGTTGCGTTTCGCATAAGACATGGCTATTTTTTTTTAAACGAAAAATATGTAACTCTCACAAAATACAATTGCACCAACAACAAATGACCACTGCAGAAGATGCTGGTTCTCAGGTATGGAGGGTTAAGTTGGACAAATCTTTAAAAATGTGATATCAATTAATTATAATTTGAACAAAATACAGGCATGCAATATTAAATGGCATACATTTATAAAATCACATGTAATTATTTCAATAGCTAATTATTTAATAAATTACTTTTATTGATTTCATCATTTCATGATTTAAATAAATATTTCACAATAAAAAATGTTCATGAATTGATGATTTATTTATTTCGTGAGCCTTTGTGTCAAACTCACTCATAAGTAAGTAAGTGGGGGTGCTAACACATATCTAGTCTGAGGCTTTGTTCCTACTGCCCATATGCGACCTGTATCAGATTTTTTCCATGTCTTTGTAATTTTGAACTTTTCATATATGACTTAGGCCTCCTTTGTATGTGGATATAAATCAGATATAAAGCGGTAGAAAATGGATGGATGGTTATGCGATGCATCCTCAATGTGAACGCTATTGCGCTCAGGTCGCTTTCATCCGACCAGAACATCATCATAAAGCGATAAGCGTCATAATTATTCGCCAAAATAGACGGTTACAAAATAAATAGTTGACAATGGAGCAGAAAACAGGTGAAAATTATGTTTTAGGGACGTGAAAGTTCCACCACTCCTCTTATCTCTGACTGCTCACCCACTGACACGCTCTTCAAGCAGACATCGAAGCACAATATCCCTGTAAAACTGGACGTTCTGAAGGTGCTGGAATATTTCATGCTATTATTCAGAGGCAGCCTAAAATGAATCCTTTATTATTCACAACAGAAACTTGTACAATATCTGATCCAGTTCTGATCTGATGAGTTACATTTCTGTGTTATTATTGGTGTGACGTGTGGACAAGTGTAGCCACGGAAGCCTACCTTGGCAATACATACCGTTACATTGGAGACTAATGGAACATGAAGTCAATCTGCCTTACGACCATGCCACTAGAGGAAAGACATTCAGCATCCAACATTGCAGAATGGTTGGAATAGGTAGTAGCCAGGTTTGAAATTCCCCCAAGCAAAATTATTGCTATTGTGCATGACAATGGTGCACTTAATAAAAGAAAAACATTTTTGCAACATTTTCCTTGTTTTATTTGGCAAGTTGAAAGAACATGGTGCCAGTATGGTGTTTTTTTTTCATTAAAATACTGGAAAGGATAGAAATGTAGTTTGTCTCTTTTATCCGATTATTAATCCATTAATCAAAGTAATAATCGACAGATTAATCGATTATCAAATTAGTTGTTAGTTGCAGCCCTAATATATATATGTTTGTGGATATATATATATATATATATATATATATATATATATATATATATATATATATATATATATATATATATATATATATATATATATATATATATATATATATATATATATATATATATACCGTAATTTCCGGACTATAAGCCGCACCTGACTATAAGCCGCACCAGCTAAATTTAGGGGAAAATACAGATTGCTCCATATATAAGCCGCAGGGTTTTGATGTGTAATTACCAGAGGTGGGACCAAGTCATTGCTTTGCAAGTCACAAGTAAGTCTCAAGTCTTTGCCCTCAAGTCTCGAGTCAAGTCCCGAGTCAAGACAGGCAAGTCCCGAGTCAAGTCCAAAGTCAAGACTGGAAAGTCTCAAGTCGAGTCCCAAGTCCTGCATTTTGAGTTTCGAGTCCTTTCAAGTCCTTTTAACCACAGACTAATATTTTTACACAGATTGTGTATGCTTTTAAAACGCTGTATTTATTTATTAAAACAAGTGCATTTGAAATTGCAGGAAAAAAAATAGTGCTGACATTGCAATTCATAATAGCACTATTAACCAGTCATTTTAATAGTTTAAACAATTTTAAACATTTAACTCATTCCTTTCCAGAATAAACACATTTGCAAAAACAAACATTAACATACGATTGGTTGTATTTTATGAAAATAATATTACCACAGAGTTGAGAAGGAGCAAAGATCTTCAATATTTGTATGTGAAAATCACAAATAAATCTTCTGGGGGAGGATGACCCCCCTAAAACACAATTCACCAGCCGCCACTGATTATGATGCATTCTCATTTTAGGCAAAATATAAGACAATACTTTCTTAACAGTATAATTCTAACCAGGAATAAGTTTTCAAATAACAATATTCAAATACTAACATTGTTGGGTAAGACAGCATTTGGTTTTATTCTGAATGTAGTGAAACAAATTGGTGGTTTTAGCTGATATAAAGACTTTCAGGTGTTTATATATGTTTAAGTATTTGGCAGACGCTTTTATCCAAAGCGACACATAAAAAATACATATAAAACAATCACTGTAAACATGATCATTTAAGGGAAGAATGTAATACAAAATATCAATACAAAGTGTCAAGACAGAATAAACTCTCTGCTGCTGCAGCAACAGAGATACAGTCTATAGATATATAGATATCTAATGTATTCATACATTGTTTATGTAGGACATACGCATGTATATATAACCTAATCATATTGTTTCTTCAATTTAAAAATAGCTTACCGTTTTTTCCCTCTTCTCTGGGATTATATTCCCAGTTTTGATCTCGGACGTCTGGTCACTTATAGCGTATAAGAATATTATATTACTGTTAAGCAAACTATGAATAATAAAACTCGCCAAAACATGTGTCCGTTATCATAGCTACACGTATGACAAAAAACCGCGTGAAAATGAGTGGTATTCAGTGAGGTAAAATGAATTAAATGCGTTGACAGTTCATTGCTCCTGCCAAATGAATTGCACTGAGTGGAGCGGATCACCACTCCAAGATGGCGGCCCCGCGTCTCGTCTGCGCCAGTAGACAGTAGCGCTCGATGCTGCGTACCCTTATAAGATGTCTATGGTTATAACGTTAGCAGTGAGTTTACAGCCTCACTCATTTAACTACACAGCAAATAAAAGTCATGTTACTTAGCCAATAAACGTTAGCTTACATTCAAAACTTACCCTTCTTTGTGCAACTTCAAATGTCGAATGAAGTTGGAAGTTGTTGCGTCTCCGTCTGTAATATTCCAACTGCGTGATTTGCATACGCAATTCGTTTTTTGTTGACCAAGTCGTAGTTTTTATACCCGAACGAAACCAACTTTGGCATAATTGTTTCTCACTGCCGCATTGTTTGACAACTCATGTTCGGTGGTTGTCCTGCAATTTGATTGGATGAGAGCTGTGGGATGAAAACAACGTAGATTTAATTTGATTGGCTGTTGTACTGAGAGCACACACGCTGACACGCAGCACACACGCTGATAGACAGACACACACGTATAAAATGAAAGATACGGAGCGCTCCCAAATAACTTTTTAAGCTTTGGGTTTTGGGGAAAGTAGCAAGTCATGTCAAGTCAAAAGCCTCAAGTCCAAGTGAAGTCACAAGTCATTGATGTTAAAGTCTAAGTCGAGTTGCAAGTCTCTTTACATTTTGTCAAGTCGAGTCTAAAGTCATCAAATTCATGACTCGAGTCTGACTCGAGTCCAAGTCATGTGACTCGAGTCCACACCTCTGGTAATTACCGTAGTACATAGGGGTTCCTGCTACCACGGAGGGGATTGTCGGGACAGAGATGACTGTTTGGGAACGCAAAGCGTCCCATTTATTAACAATAAATCTTTCAATCATTCAATCAAACTTTCACATCTTTGACATGGCGAACAGCATTGTGCAGAGTACAAATAATACAATGGTGCAAAGTAATACAAAGTGCTTGCCTGTACGTTATCAAAATAACCAGCCTACCGGTATATGAAAAGTCAGTCTTTAATAATTGTGTCATCGTCTTCCTCCTGCGTACTAAAACCACCGAAATCCTCTTCGTCGGTGTCGGAGAAGAACAGGCCGTAAATAAGCCGCACCGTTGTATAAGCCGCAGGGACCAGAACGAGGGGAAAAAGTAGCGGCTTATAGTCCGGAAATTACGGTATATATATATATATATATATATATATATATATATATATATATATATATATATATATATATATATATATATATATATATATATATATATATATATATATATATATATATACACACACACACAGATTGAAGCACATACTTGTTTGTCACAAAAAACATTCATAAAGTTTGGTTCTTTTATGAATTTATTATGGGTCTACTGAAAATGTGAGCAAATCTGCTGGGTCAAAAGTATACATACAGCAATGTTAATATTTGGTTACATGTCCCTTGGCAAGTTTCACTGCAATAAGGCGCTTTTGGTAGCCATCCACAAGCTTCTGGCAAGTTTCTGGTTGAATTTTTGACCACTCCTCTTGACAAAATTGGTGCAGTTTAGCTAAATGTGTTGGTTTTCTGACATGGACTTGTTTCTTCAGCATTGTCCCAAAGTCAGGACTTTGTGAAGGCCATTCTAAAACCTTAATTCTAGCCTGATTTAGCCATTCCTTTACGACTTTTGACGTGTGTTTGGGTTCATTGTCCTGTTGGAACACCCAACTTTGCCCAAGACCCAACGTGATGATTTTAGGTTGTCCTGAAGAATTTGGAGGTAATCCTCCATTTTCATCGTTCCATTTACTCTCTGTAAAGCACCAGTTCCACTGGCAGAAACAGGCCCAGAGCATAATACTACCACCATGCTTGACGGTAGGCTTGGTGTTCCTGGGATTAAAGGCCTCACCTTTTCTCCTCAAAACATATTGCTGGGTATTGTGGCCAAACAGCGGAATTTTTGTTTCATCTGACCACAGAACTTTCCTCCAGAAGGTCTTATCTTTGTCCATGTGATGTCAGATGAAATAAAAATTGAACTGTTTGGCCATAATACCCAGCAATATGTCAAACATTCAACCAGAAGCTTGTGGATGGCTACCAAAAGCGCTTTATTGCAGTGAAACTTGTCAAGGGACATGTAACTAAATATCAACATTGCTGTATGTATACTTTTGACCCAGCATATTTGGTCACATTTTCAGTAGACCCATAATACATTTATAAAAGAACCCAACTTCATGAGTGTTTTTTGTGACCAACAAGTATGTGCTTCAATCACTCTATCACAAAAAAATAAGAGTTGTATAAATTATTGGAAACTCAAGACAGCCATGACATTATGTTCTTTACACGTGTATATAAACTTTTGACCACAACTGTATGTGTGTGTGTATATATATATATATATATATATATATATATATATATATATATATATATATATATATATATATATATATGAAACTTCAAAAAGTTTTTTTTTAGGTAAAAGAGATACTGCATGTTAATAATATATATTAACTAACGGCAATAAAAGGACACCAAATTGCATCAATTGACTTTGTTTTAATCAGCCCCTTAAGTCACCCAGCATGCAGTACAAAAATTATAAAAGGATGTTGCTGAATAGACATTATGTCTATTATTGTTTATTTCTGTCAGTTCAAATTTGTAGCACAGAGGATTTTTGTCTGTCTGTCCATCGTCTGATCCTGCAGACCTGTGCGTAACTCAGTTGGGACATACTTTTCACACATGCTCAATAAAGGCGCTAATTTCGGTGCAGCTATCACTTTCTAGTTTAGTAAAACAGGCTGTGTATGCCAAATAACTATTTGCATTTTCTCCTCTCGGTATTGTGGGCGATCAGCATATATTGTGCATATTAATGAAGGCAGAGACGCAAAATTGATTGCATTCTGCTCTCTTAACAGACTCAGTCCACTTTGCACACGTTTAGTAGATCAGCTTTGCGTGCGCTGTCAAGTTTGCACGTGTTTTAGTACATACAGACCTTTATTTAGTATATCAGGCCAATATAGTGTCTTGTTCTTACATGTCTGTCTGAGCTTAAATTAAAACTTGTACGCTTTTTAACCACACGGCGTGAAGTTAAGAGTAGACAGGAATAATCTTCAT
>NC_084740.1:30212346-30217346 GCF_033978785.1 Entelurus aequoreus
TTTTGAGCCCTTGGATCGTTCTTTTAAAAAAAAAATGTTAGCACTTTAAAAAAGACGCAGCGGCAATAAGAACAATCGGCAACTTCCTTACCGTCTTTTCTAGGCTATCAAAACACTTCTGTAGCCATTCTGGCGTTTCCAGGGTGCTTATAAGGTTTGATGTGTAGTCTCTCGTCATTGCATCGTTTTTTTAAATTAATTCATCATGAGCTATTTTTCAATGTTATTAGCTTTATCATGTGTGACCATGTGACATAAATTCTCCATATCAGCTTGATATTCCATCATGCACTCCAACATTTTTTCCTATACTGTGTCCCGTTATCGGTATCGAGTGCCTACTAAACAGAATCTCACGCATTGCTGTTTTTTTTTTTTTTTGTACGGGTGGGCCAACGAGTATACTATGCATATATTATTTCTGCATGTAAAACTATAATTATTCACTATACATGTGTTCATAATTCTGGTGTCTGGTATGGATTCATTGGATTTACATTATTTGATATGGCAAAGTCTTCTTCTGATATCGTACGATATGTTTTTTTTGTCAGACCTTTTTGCGAACGGTATTACATAAACTGAAGGTACCACTGTATATTGCAAATAATACCTAATTAATTAACTTACTATATCAAAGACACAATCAACATGATGTAACAGTTTAAGAGCAGAAAAGGATTTTTAAAAAATGTGAATTTAAAGCCATTTTAAAAAATGTGTTCTTGCACAAATATTAAGCTTTCCTACTTCTTTTTTTAACAGCCTTAAGTTTGGGAAATAAAAGAAATCACGATGCAAAAATACACAGCAAAAACTGAAATGATGCTTGATATCTGCAATTTAGGTTGAAAATATTGACTAATAACAGATTATTTTTCTGACTAACGGAACAAGAAATTCTGCCTTTTAGCAAACCTTGTTCTGCTGGCAGATTATTTTGTTTACTGTAAGAGTTTTTGAGTGATTTCAGATTATAATTGGCTTTTTTGTGTGTATTTTTTTGTGTGTATAATTAGCAATGGTCAAAGTGGCGTTCCTCTACGTGGGTTTTCACAGGAAGACATGCACTTTAGGGGACGGCGTGGCGAAATTGGGAGAGAGTGGCCGTGCCAGCAATCTGAGGGTTAACTGGTTCAATCCCCACCTTCTACCATCCTAGTCACGTCCGTTGTGTCCTTGAGCAAGACACTTCACCCTTGCTCCTGATGGGCCTGGTTAAGCGCCCGTACATGGCAGCTTTCACATGTGTGAATGGGTGAATGTGGAAATAGTGTCAAAGCGCTTTGAGTTCCTTAAAAAAGGTAGAAAAAGCGCTATACAAGTACAACCCCAATTACCATTTTACTTTAAGTCAATTGGACACTTGAAATTGTCCATTGTTTTTATATCTGTCCTGTGATTGGCTGGCGACCAGCCCTGGGTTTAACTTGCCCTTTCTCCCAGAAGTCAGCTGAGGTGTCAGTTTCAGTGTTCGCGTGACCTAAGTAAGGAAGGACAAGGAGTATAATTAGGATGGATTGTATGTACTTTATGTAGAACGACGCAAAGCAATTGATTGATTTTTCGTACGATATCCGACTAAATTCTGGTAAAAGCACGAGTGTTTCTTTCATTTTCCATCATTAACATTCGGACTCTTTCTACCCCCCCCCCCCCCCCGCCAACATCCTGCATCCACCTTGTCCCTGACATTCTAAGCTTTCACTTTTGTGATTTGAAATCAGTGAAAACAATGCTGAAATGGACGACCATGAAAACAACCAAAGAATTTAAGCCCCGATGATTGTCTATGGTGTGCTAATACTGCCTGGTTTATGCAAAAAAAAGAAAGAAAAAAAAAGCATACTTTTTGTCTGACAAGAAAGCACGTAAAGGTGAAAGTTTCGTAAGTGTAACGGTTACTTTCAGGTCGTTCTGGCAGACACTCTTGTTATGAGTGATCCCTCCCTCGCCCCAGTCAGCACGTCAAGGCTTCTTCCACTTTGGTTGTGGATCCATGTTCATATATAGTCGGCCTGTTGCACGGTGCTTGTGGTCTGCGTCCGTTAAATAACACTGCGTCTTCTCTCAGACAGTTTATATGTGACTTTTTGGTCCAAGCTGAAAACAATTGTCCTCTTGCTGGAGTCCCACACAACAGGATATGAATACAGGCTTTTGGCTTTGTGTCCCCATCCGACAAACGCTATAAGACGACAAAACCAGGAAGTCGATAAAAACATTTTTGGTCCCCTCCCCCCACTTTATGAGTCCACATAGCTTCGACCCGTCTAACGATGCTTCTGTTTTTCTACGTTCACTCGTCGTGTCGGGCTTTACGTCCAACATGGCGTGCAGCTCCTCCGGGGTGTAGCCCAGCAGGCTTTTTAAGTCACAGACAAAGCGGTACACGTAGCGCTTCCCCGACGTTTTGTGGATGATGTTCTTGTCGTAGTAGTAGCGCAAACCGCGGCTCAGCTTCTCGTAGTTCATCTTGGGCTTGTTTTTCCTCTTGCCCCACCTCCGAGCAACCTGAAGAAACACGGAATCATCTGGTTAGGATTAGTCTTATACGTACAGTACTTCTGACATTTTGCTTTTGGACACCCTCTAGTGCACATATGTCAGAGTCAAGGCCCGCGGGCCATATCCGGCCCGCGAGAAGGTTTTTTACGGCCCTTGGATGATCTTGATTTATTATTAGAACCGGCCCGCAGACCGCAGATCTTTTACACGCACCAAGCGGATGCCGGTCCAAGGTTCCGAAAGGGGGGCGAGCGGCCCGCCGGGACGCGCCTGCCGGCCGAAGGGCTGCAGCCCGGCCGTCAGTCGCGGAGCCCGCCGTGCCACGCGCGCCAAGGGGGCGGGCCGAAACCCGGCCCCGAGGCCCTGAGACTTCTGCTTTGTTTCCCCAAACCGCGCGTCACCGCCGGGCCCGCACCACAGTCGGGCTGCAGCCCCGAGCGTCGGTGGCGGAACCCGTCATGTGCCGCGCGCGCCAAGCGGAGCGGGGGGGTCAAGCGGGCCGAAACCCGCAGGCCACCCCCTCACCACGAGGCCCTGAGACTTCTGCGTTTGACCCCTACGCGCGGCCCGTCGGGACGCGCCCCGCCGTCAAGCCACGAGGGCCAGCCGTCGGGTCGCGGAGCCCGCCGTGCCACGCGCGCCAAGGGGCGGGCCGAAACCAGCGGGGGGTTTCGGGCACCCAACTCGCCTCCCTCCCACGGAGGGAGGAGGGGGGTTTAATGTGAACATTACTGTGCAATCACATATTTAGAGTTTTTACTCAATTCAAGTTTAAAAGTTAAAGTTTAATATTTGTTTTCACTGCATGTTACTTCTCCTTAAACAAAGTGTTGTTTTTGATTTATAGATTTTTGCACTTTATTTTATTGTATTTCAATTTAATTATATTTAAAAATATTTCAGTTGAGTGGATGATAGAAAATTGCTATTATTGTTTTTTTCTTTGAAGTAAATTTAGCCCACTTTTGCTAAAATAGAAAATATAGGCTACTGATGGTGCCTTGAATACCGGTTTCTTTCATTTAATGTTCATGTTATGGGGATTTTTATATAAAGGAATTTGTCTTTTGTGTCTGTTGAAAATTAAAGATTACTGACAGAGCCATAAGAAAATATTGCTTTATTTATCTGATCATATTGGAATATATTTGTTAGTTTTCAGTAGGTTCAATTAGGTTCACTAGACTATATGCGTCATTTAAAAAATTTTCAATGAACATTCGAACAGTCCCGGCCCTCGGCTTGTAGCTAAATTTTTTATTTGGCCCTCCGTCCATTTGACTTTGACACCCCTGCTCTAGTGGCATCAGGTCTAACTTAATTATCGGTTGATTACTTCATTGATTTGATTTTATAACATTTTTGGAATAAATATTTGATTTGTTTAATCTTAAAAGCAATTGAGGCAAAATAGAGTGCCATACTTGACTTCAACCAGCAGAGGCCTCGTTGATTTAGCCTTGCAGTTGGTTAGGTTCAAGATATCAGACAGATAATCATTACAAATGTAAAAAAAAAATTAAAAAAATTCCTACTTCTTTTAGTGGATAGGGTAAAGACAACGGTAGATGTAATTTTTAGAGATTCTTTTTTAAAGTATTTTATTGTATTTGCCAATATTTTTTTAACTCATAAAATTGGGAGATACTGGCTAGTTTAAGGCTTTTTTACTAGATTGTTTTTTAAGTCACAAAATAAGGGGATATTAGCATTTTTTAAAGATGTATTTATGAATAATATTAAATAATTTAGTATGTAACATTATTTTAAAAAGTCACAAAATTAGGAAGTACTACATTTTTTTAAATACTTTTTCTGTCTATTAGAAAGTGATATTGTTTTTGTATATACACACATGTAGACTTACACACATACATATACATATTATATATATATAATATATATATACATATACACGTGTGTATACATATGTATATATATATATATATATATACACGTGTGTATACATATGTATATATATATATATATATATACACACACATATATATATATATACACACACATATATATATATATATACACACACATATATATATATATACACACACACACATATATATATATACACACATATATATATATATACACATATATATATATACACATATATATATATACATATACATATATATACATATATATATATATATATACACATATATATACATACATATATATACATATATACATACATATATATATATACATATATATATATATACATATATATATATATATATATATACATATATATATATATATATATACATATATACATATATATATATATATATATACATATATATATATATATATACCGTAATTTCCGGACTATAAGCCGCTACTTTTTCCCCTCGTTCTGTGGTCCCTGCGGCTTATACAAGGGTGCGGCTTATTTACGGCCTGTTCTTCTCCGACACCGACACGAAGAGGATTTCGGTGGTTTTAGTACGGCAGGAGGAAGACGATGA